>NW_026269053.1:0-529 GCF_000697945.3 Frankliniella occidentalis | reverse complement strand
TAAACTCGCACAGCGGGCACAGCTATGTTTGCACACATGTAAGTGTTCAACCAGATACTGTTGAACCTTGAATTTTCAATGCTAATGACACTTTTCGCACGGAGTCACAGAGTGTGTTCAACACTCGGGGAGTGTTTAACGAGGACACGCTCATCATAGCGCCTGCAGTGCGCTGGATATGTCAACCCGCCAAGCAGTTGCACAGAGCCGGTGGCCAACCCTGTGCACTTGGCACAAAGAGCGTCGGCACCTGCAGTTACGGCGTCATGCACTCTGCGCGAGAAACAGTTTTCTGGAGGGAGGAAGAGGAGGCTTTCTTACGTATAGCCGTCCGAGCGATGCTTTTGGAATATACCGTCTTCCATACCTCCACGACACTGCAGGTCATTGTATAGGAAAAGGAGGCGCGGAATACCATAACAGGCTCGCGTACCCTAAACGGAAAGTGTCAGTTTAAAATTAGCAGTAGCTTTTTCCATACCCGCAGTTTTATTTACATAGGCTCTTTGAAAGGAGTACGTCAAAATTT
>NW_026269052.1:21446-22293 GCF_000697945.3 Frankliniella occidentalis | reverse complement strand
CGGAGTAAAAACAAGACTCAAGGGTCTTGAAAAATGATGTGCATGGTTCATTGGCCAGTGGAGGCGCGTGCGCCCCATAAAATTGTTTTGATTAGAGTACATCTATTTCGTGAACTTTCTTTTCTTGAATTTCCTTTAAGACATTTTTGCATGTGTTCGGAGCATTGTACTCAAAACAGGCGCAGTACATTTCAGAGAGCAAGTACTGTATTGTGTAATGTCAACAACACATTTGTGGTTCTGTGTGACGTGGGTGCGTCTTGTAAGGCGCGGTAGGACGGGGCGGGCGCGGATGCGCTGCTAGCTTCCTCCTCCCTCCTGCGCCTATATTCACGTCCGCACCTCGCCGGTCCCGGGGGCGCGCGCGGTGCGCTGCGGCGGGGCGCGGCGGGGCTGCGCGGCCGCGAGCCACAGGTCGGCGCCGCCCGTGCGGAGTTGGTCGCCCCCGCGGATGCCCGGGCCCACCCGGGCCCACCACACGCCCTGCCGCGAGTCTGAGAGCTTGACGCCGTCTGACGTCACCGAGCGCGTGGTGGGGTCCCCCCTGTCGCGTCCCCCGGGGCCGCCCGGGCCGCCCCAGGACGAGCCCCCGGGACGGCGCGGGCGCGCCCACCTCGCCGCCGGCTCGCCGACACCTCCCCCGCGCCTCCCCCACCGCCGCCGGCCCGGCGAGACGCCGGCGTGGACATCGTGGCGCCTCCGCCGCAGCCTCCGCAACTTGTCACGAGGAATGGAAGGAAGGACCCCACGAGTCGTCTCGTGCTCCACCTCCTTCCTCCTCCCACCCCACCTCTGTGGCTTTTCTTCTTTACCCCGCTATCTGCCCCTCTCAGACGACCCCCCACCC
>NW_026269052.1:10167-10767 GCF_000697945.3 Frankliniella occidentalis | reverse complement strand
CCCCCCGGCCCCTGGCGCGCCGCGGTGCGGTGACCCGTCCAGCCCGCCGCACATCACCTCCACCGAGACCTCCTCCACCCTCGGCGCTCGCCCCACCCGCCTTACATCGACGGGAAATAAAAAGTTGCCTCTGCGGATGAGAGGGTTTGGCTTGGGGCGCGCTTGACAGTCTGGCAAAAACACGCACATTTTTCTTCTCTTTGTACCATTCATTGTTGCAAAATGGTCATAAACAACCGACCTTTTCTTCTCCATTATTATCCTGCCTGCAACTAGCATAAACCATAAAATAAACACGTCACATGATTTGATGCCTGTACAAAAAATTTGTAAGCTTACAAAATTATGCTGCCAAAATTAACAACTTGAGATGCAAATATATCATTGATGTAAAGAATTCTCTCGAGTAGTTTCGGTCGCCACGTGGCCCTGGTGGCCGTAAAACACGGTGGGGGGGGATATCACATCTTTTAGAGGCCGCGGAGGGACGATTTCCCCGCCGCGCCCTGCCAGAAAGGCGTCTCGACTTGCCAATTTTCGCAAGTGTTGAATAAATTGTGCGGTGAAATGGTATGCATGGCGGCACAGTGCGGGGTGGGT
>NW_026269052.1:6517-7922 GCF_000697945.3 Frankliniella occidentalis | reverse complement strand
TGCAGGAGCAAATGCAATGTCTGCTTCAGTTGATTGGGGATAATCTACCAGAACGAGCACTAAACCTAATCCAGATAAGCATTAGCTGCCCTAGCTAATTCTTGCACACAGGAGTCAATTATTAGCTACGGTAGCTTAAAAGTTGCTTGTCACGATATCAGCAAACATATCAGCTATGCGAACTTACATATTTTTTTCCGTGTATGGAAACATTGCTGGATTTAAGGCAATTAAATTAAGGAAAAGATGCTGGTTTCCAACTTGTATTATCTGCGTTAAAGATCCGTTCCTTCGCATATCCCTATTTTTACCAACGTTTCTCTTAAACCTTGTTGCTATACCGTAGCCACTGTTTGTCGAAGACTGGCCCGAGACACGGTGTGACGCACACCAAAAAGACAGAACAAAACAACGCACACGAGATCGTCCGAAATAAACAACCCCGCAAGGTTCCTGTATACGACGCATTTTCGCTTCCAAAGTGTCCGGGTCCTGGTTGCGGTAGGTCATGGTGCCTGCTGCAAGGCCCGCTCCGCTGGTGGGGACGGGCCGGCAGCCGGCCGGGCGGCCGGGCGAGGCCGATGTCTCGGCGGCATGTCGCTGATCCTCGACACTGACCCCGATCCGTTCCATAGTAAATATAGCGCCACCTGGTGTCGGCGCCTCCTAGTGGCGACGCTACCGCGACCGCCCCCTCGGTGTGCCTACGTGCGCCCAGTCACGGGCGGCCGCGCTGTGACTGGGGGTCACGGGGCGCCCGGCGCGGTAGGCAATGTGCGCGCGCTCAACGCACCGCTGCGTGTGGGATGCCTACCCGCCAGGCGGCTCAGTCACAGAGCGTGGGGTCGCGGGGCGCCCGGCACGGTAGGCAATGTGCGCGCGCTCGGCGCACCGCTGCGTGCAGGATGCCTACCCACCAGGCGGCTCGTCTGCCCAGCTGCTGCTGCCGCTGTTGCTGCTGAGGCCGGGAGAGGAGGGAGAAGGAGCGAGGAGGAGGTGGGGGCTGCGAGCGGTAAAGGTCATGCAGGCTCGGCTCGAGGACCTCGCTGCCTGTGCCACTGCGCACTGTATTCACCGAGGCGAGCGATGCGACCCCCCCCCTCCCCCCCTCCGATTCCCCCTACTCCTAACACCATCGAGCCGCACGACTTCCATAATTACTCGTCTCTTCTGGGGATTCGACGAGGTTTTCCTGGGATCGGCCAGGACGGCGGGCCAGGCCAGCTGACTGGGGCCGGTGTACTCATCATCCCGACTGCCTCGCAGACGGCCGGACAGACGAACGGGCGGTCAGAAGGACCGTCGCGACACCGCGGCACACAGCACGCCTCATCGCTCCTCGCCCCGCCGCCCTGCATGGGGCTTAGCTTTGGCGTGGTTCGCGAGAGCCCTCCCCTCCCCCCCC
>NW_026269052.1:0-512 GCF_000697945.3 Frankliniella occidentalis | reverse complement strand
ACACACACACACACACACACACAGACAGTCACACCATGGCAACAGCAGCAGCAACAGCGGTGCGGCGGCGAGGGGAGGAGGCTCCAGGAAGAAGAACTTCTCTAAGGGCCGGGCATTTGTCTCCAAAGAAGTATAGAGCACCTCCACCCTCCACCACCGCCACCACCTACCACCACTGGCGGACGCCGCCGGGGCGTACTAGTTTCCCCTGGCTGGGGTTAACGACCTACTCGCTCACCACCACCAGCAAATGGCCGGCTAAGGGGTGGGGACCGGGAGGTGGAGATGGAGGGGTGTGTGGGGGGTGGGCCGCGCCCACTGCGTTGCATAAGAACAAGTCCACAATGCGGAGCGAGCAAAACACCATATCCACTCCACACACAGTAGTAGTCGCGGTGGACGGGCAGGTGCACGCGCACGGGGGCTTATCGGCGTGCCTCTCCTGGCGGCTCATCCCGACCAGGGCCGACGCGACGCGCGCGGCCAGCGCTCCGTACCGAGCAGGGCGGGGG
>NW_026269051.1:12067-13409 GCF_000697945.3 Frankliniella occidentalis | reverse complement strand
GGGGGGGGGTCAAGCGGCCCCAGAGAGCCACGTGGCGAGGCTAAACGGCGGCGCCAGCCGAGACGGCGCGGGATGAGATGAAAGGGGGGAAAGGGGGGAGGAGGAGCTGCTATGCAGGGCAAGGCACGGGCCACGAGCCCACGAGGAATTATTATTCAACGCTAAAGTGTGGAAATCGATCGAAGATGTAGGGCAAAAATGTCCTTGCGAAAATGAATCTAGCGATACCAGTTTAGGGAATTATCACGGTCGTAGTAGGGTGATAAGAAGCCGAGTGCGTAGTATAGTCGCAGCAGTTACATATCTTCGCGAGCCAAGCCTACCCCTCCTGCTCTCCTCTGCGCTAGCCTACTCCTGCTCTTCTACGGCTACTCCTGCTCTTCGCGAGCCTGCTAGAGCCTTTGCTCCTCTCCGCGATCCGCCGCGCGCCGCAGAGAGGTAAATTTAGCACCCGGACGCCGCAAGAAGAACCAGAACACGGCCGGTGGTGGCGCTCTGCAGCTCCTCGCGACTAGCTACAGAAGCAGGCAGCCCGCCTCGCCCCGCGACGCACCGCTCTAGGGGAGGGGAGCGAGCGAATGCACGCGCATCAGAAAAGGGGGAGGGGGTCATGGGGGAGGGTGGTGGTGACATTTCCGCGCAGCGAAAAGCCCCGCGCGGCTCAACCCCACCCCCCCGCCTGTGGATTGGGTGGGGGAAGGGGGATGGAGTGCTTTGCTTTAATGTCACCCGCTGAAGGGGTTCGCTTCGAGGAAAGGCGCTGCTGCTGCTGCTGCTGCCCGCCGCGTTGCCGGGGAGCCAAGGGGGCCGCCGCCATCAGGCCGTGACTGTCGCGCCGATGGACCGTGACAAAAACAACATGGCGTCGCCATGCCATGCCGCGGCACGGGCCGTACACACCCCGAGGGAGCAGACGGAGCAGACCCGGAAGTAAGCGAAGCGCCCGCCCCGCGCGACTGTACGGAAGGGGGGCACTAATTGCAAGAGGGCCGCTCCGGATCCCACCAGATCAGATCGTGGTGGTCCTTGGCTAGTCCTGTCCCAACGTGCTTGCTTCGCTTGCTTATAGCAGTGCCGCCCCACGCCCACGCGCTCCCGCCGCCTCCATCTCCCCATCGTC
This sequence comes from Frankliniella occidentalis, assembly GCF_000697945.3. Taxonomy (NCBI): domain Eukaryota; kingdom Metazoa; phylum Arthropoda; class Insecta; order Thysanoptera; family Thripidae; genus Frankliniella; species Frankliniella occidentalis. The sequence goes on along the minus strand of NW_026269051.1, from coordinate 12,289 downwards.
GACGAGGACCTCGCGACGCCTGCGGCGAGGAGCAAGGAGCAACGCCCCCCACCTGCGTGTGCTGCTGTGCGGGGGTCAGCGGACCCGCAGGCCAGGCCGGCCTTGGGTTGTCCGCCCCGCCAAGAGCCAGAGCCGCTCGAAGACTCGCGATCACGCACGCAAAACACACGCACAACCAGCAGCAGCAGCCGGGGATCGGGATCAGGGGGAGGGGAGGGGAGG
>NW_026269051.1:7423-10071 GCF_000697945.3 Frankliniella occidentalis | reverse complement strand
GGAGGGGAGGGGGATTAGTCACGGGGCGGCGACCATCCAACAGGATCAAGGGCGGCTTCTCGGCGCGGCGAGACCCAGCGCAGCGTGCCCGGGGCGGCGGGTGTGCGGGAGAGGTAGGAGCAAAACACGACAGGGACGGCCGACACCACCAGAGAAAAGTGAAAAGGGATCGTCCAGAAAGCACGTCCGTTTCTCTCAAAATCATCCTGCAAATTACAGAAACTAGGCGCCTGCAAAACTCGGGGTAGACCACCCCGCAATACACGCATGTACTGCATGCAAGATTGTGCCTACCCATCAGGCGCCATGAGAGCTTGCATTGGCTTCATTTGGAGGGTTCGTAACGGCGAACGACGGACGTACTTTCTGGATGATCCCAAAGGGCGTAAGTCCAATGGTGAAAAGTGAACTTTTCACCCGTGATGTTGTAGAGCCTCTCGGAGGGGGTGACAAGGTGAAGGGGCCGCGCCTAGTGCAGGCGCGCGCGCCCCGCAGGCTCAGCCCTCTCAGCCCCATATTAGCGACCTCAACAAGTCCCCCGTGTACACTCCGTTGCGCGAGGAGGGGGTGGGGAGGTTCTTTTAAGGCGGCAGAGCAGGGGCTTCTTAGCTTTGGTGTCGCGCGGGAAGGACACACGTTGGACGCAAAGGCGGGGGTTTGGGTGCAGGGTGGAAGGGTACGAAGTGGTGAGAGAGGAGGGAGAGGGAAGGGAAGGGGTTGCCCCGCTGCGGGCGAAACAACGTCCGCTGCCGCCAGGGCCGCCCAGTGGAAATGATACCTGACGGCCCCGTGCGATCTTCCCGGCCGGACCATCCGCCTAGAGCGATAATGGAGCTCCCACGGTCCTAACTGGACCCGGCCGGGCGGGCGCGGCAAGGCCAGGGCCGAAGGTGGGCGGGAGGAAAATAACGGGAACCCATCATCGCAGCGGCACCGAGATGAAGATCATGGCGGTGATCGGATCCATCATCAATCAATTGGCCTGCTTGGCGGGCGGTGCCGCGTCGGGCCGGGGACCCGTCAGAGAAGGCCGTCCACATGGACCGTGCGGTGCGAGTGTGCTCCTGCGAGAACGTCCGGCAGATAGGGGAGCTGCCGGGCGCTGCCGGGCGCTACCCAGCGGGCCCGCTGCCAAGTGCAGCCCTCCCCCAGACCGGCCTGGCCGCGGCCCGGGACCACAGAGAGGCTATTCTCGCCTGCAGCCCAACAAGGACACGCACGACCCAACCGCCCGCACCACACAAGGGATGGCGACAGAGAGGGAGACAGATTGCGCCCGCTGCAGCGAAACAGCGGAATGTTTTGACAGTTTTATACGTTATCGCCATCGCCGCGGAGAAAACGAAGAAAAAAGAAATGTTCATCAGACTTCATTAGCTCTCGCCCGCGACGTCGGATCATCGCTTTCCGCCGAAAAAAAAAATTACAGCCCAAGAGACGCACATTTATTTTTTCTTCATTGGGGTAGTCCATAAAAAAGCTAAACAAAACAGCGGACGGCATGAGAAAAAAAACTGGTCGTTACGGCGGGAAGATACGGATAGCGGTGGTGGTGGTGGTGGTGGTGGTGGTGGTGGTGGCGGTGGTGGCGGTGGTGGTAGCTGCGGCCTGCTGCCGCTCCACCCCGGGGCCGCTCATCGGGCTCTGTTTGTTTTGACGAATCACTCTCGGTCATACGAGATGCACGTGTCTTTGTGGCGTCGCGTGGCCATACCGCACAGACATCCCCCACTTTTCCCTCTCTGCGGCCCCGGCGGCCCCCAAAACTATCTGATGAACTCCGCCCGGTGGGTACAGAGAGCAGGCCAGCAGGCCCTGTGGCGTGTTCGGCGGCGGGATGTAAAGCGAGTGATCGCGTATGCATGCAGCGGAAGGGGCCGCAGGGACACGGCCAAACACGGCCCGCCCTGCCTGACGGCGATAGACGTGTCGGAGAAGTACCCGGTGGTCAGCCCCAAGGGCCCGACGAGTCTGCCTGTGGCGCGCTGCTGCTGCGACTCCAACAAACTCAAAACTTCCGCAGTGGTGGCGGCACGTGGCATAGAGAGGCCCCGTCGTCGTATGGTCCCGCCCCCGTCCGGGCAACCAGAAGCCCAGAGCCGATTAGCGACGGAAAAGTAAACAGAGTGGAGTAGGCGAACGTGCATACTGCGAAGCTCAGCCCGCTCAGTAGGCCGGCGACGACGAGGCCCATGTCGCCGCCGCGCCTGTCGTCACCACCTCTCCCTGCTCTCTTCCGGGATGGCAGCCGTGCATAAGTGAGATAGCAGCACGGCCCCATGCGCTGAGAGATGCCGCCGCCTCTATGTTTAGCAGCGCCGCACAGCAGGTCCGCGCACCAACCACACAAAACGCTCCCCCACCCCGTCCGCGAGATATCGATTGTGTTATTTGTTTCGACTCTCACAGCAGGACAATATGAATGCCGCGCCTCCCCCTCACCCCGCCCACGGCGCGCCCGCTGCTCCGGGCGACTGAAAAAGACACGTGACCTCAGCGAGCGCCCGCCGCAGCAATCTGGCCGCTGGTCCGCGCCTTTCACCAGCCATCCACACATCGATCGCCCCCGGCGCCCCGCCGCGCGCCGCGTCCCCTTCTCCTCCAGAGGGTATCAGTTTCGCCTCGGGTCGTCTGCTGGCCCCGCCCCG
>NW_026269051.1:0-6031 GCF_000697945.3 Frankliniella occidentalis | reverse complement strand
GGGGGTAATACACACCTTGCACCGTAACGACGGGACCGCCCGGTGTAGTACGCACCTTTAGGGGGGGGGGGGTCGTTGTTGACACCACAATGTGCTGTGCGTGTTGCCATAACCATATTTTGATGGTCCTTTACCTACCACCACACGATGGTTGCTTTCGGTTTTTCAGTGTGTGCCCGCGACCGCCACGCCATAGTGCAGCGCAGCCAGTGGCATTATATGGAGCCTTTAATTTATTGGCGGCGCCGCGCGGAAGTGCTTTACATTACCCGGGACGGGACACGTGGCTGAAGAGCCCCCCCCCCCTCTCCTTCCCCAGGACGGCGGCGGCGGTGGTGGTGGTGGCGCCCGCAGCAAAGTGCGAATGAGAGCGAGAGAGAGAGAGCACACAGGCGAGGCCAAGAAAGAGTATATGCAAACCCGCACCACACTCTGATCTCCTGATGCACCCGGTAAACGACGTCGTCGCCAGTTCGTATCCGTCGCGACCCGCGACCGCCTATGTGTGCGCTGGCCGGGGCCCAAGTTTTCTTTTGCGCCCGCAGTTTTCAATACCAACGTTGACGACGCGGCGTTATTTCCATGGAAGTGAAGCAGTGCTGCTGCATCGCGAAGAAAGCACGGGAAAGCATTCCCGGTGCGCTGTACGCATTATGGGACGGGCGGGGGTGGTGGTGGTGGACACCCAGCAGCACAGCCAGAGGCCTCCCTCTGCTGGCCGGCCGGGCCATCAGCTGATCGCCGCGCCCAAAACAATGACAGCGCCAGCCAGATCGCTGCTGTCGGTCGCCCACCGGGTCGGCCTTCGCCTCGCTCTTGCATCGCGACCGTGTTGTTGTGGTGGTGGCGAAACACACTTCCATCCCCACACCCTCCTCCCTCCACGCTGAACTGGTTCCGCCCCACGCCCCCTTCCATATCCGGTCGTGAGGGTCCTCCTCCCTCCCTCTCCTCCTCCCCGCGGCCCGCTAGAGAAGATTGCTGAAGATTGTCTCCGCGTTTGTTGTGTAGCCGGATCAGACCGGTGGTGGAGGCAGCGGGACCATGCCCGACCTACACTGCCCGGGACCAGCAGCTGCCATTGCTAATAATGATAATGTGCAGGAATGCTATCTCTGTTCGATCTGATGACGCCGCGTGATCTTGAAAACTTTTCATTTTTTATTTTATTTTTCTGACACTGCTAGAGAAAGAAGACTGCGAGGAAGACTGATGTTGAATCAACGCAGGGCCCGGTTGTCTGCTGTGGGAGAATGTCATTCTTGAAGGTTCGTTCGGTTACTTAAGCCCCACTACAAAAGCGCCATACGGGTAGGAGGCAGAGCCTATGGCCCATGGCGACGAAACGTTCCCTTTCCCTTCCAACGCGACAGAGTATGAGGGAATACACAACACACTGCCGGCATGACCTCACCGCCAGAACACGCCGAAAAACGATGTGGCTGGCGGGCGGCGGGAGCGACGTCGTCGTCAACGAATTGTAATTCAGAGTCGACTGCACATACGAACTACACGGTGTCACCAAGAGACTAGGTCTCTTGGTGTCACGTGCTCCGGGCGACGAGACAGGTGCCGCGACCTCTCCCCGCCCTGGGCTGGGCTGGGGGGCAAACAGGAAACACGGGCAGGCCGGAGCCACCCGATCCCCGACCACAGACAACACGAGCTACCGTGCGTCGGCCCACCACCAGGGGAAAACAACAGAAACGAGTAAGCATCCGAACCTTTTTCGCAGTCCTTACATTACAGTAGGTCGACGAAATATTGTGGGTGGTTGCTGCCGTGCCTCCTCGTCGGAGAAAATGGGTACAAAACTAGCCCGCATGCAGCCGTGCGGGCGGGTTGCCTACTCGCACGGGGCCGTAAGGCTCCATGGTTACAAGCGATATAGGCAAACCGGCCCGCACCCGCCCGCACGGGCTAGATACGTGCGTTTGCTCCGCCGGGGCACAACGACCACCCCCTGCATAAAAGCATTACTATTGCAAGATTCGCGACGGCGAACCGCAGTGCCTCGCGTGAGCATCACACAATGGCGGCTGACGACGTCGTCAACGACACGCCGCGGCCGTTGGGCTCGGCTCGCGCGGGTCTCGCAACACGACAGGCCGAGCGGGCAGGAGGAGGTCGACGCCGACGACGCCGACGTCGCGGTGCGGGAGTTGAACGTCGCCGCGGCCGCGAAAGGTAACAGGGACGGGGAAGAGGAGACGGCGGCCAGCGTCGCTGTGCTGCCAGGTCGACGAACTCGTCAAGTGGAGCAGGGACGGGTGGAGGCTGAGACGCGGGCCCGCGGGGTAAAAGGGGAGGGGGGGGTCAGCCACGTGGAGGCGAGGATCTCAAGGACGCGCAGGGGGAGGCCTGCGGCGGGCGGGTCGCGGGGCAAGGCGGGGGCGGGCCGCTGCAGCAGATACGCTTCGCACACGTCTCTGCACTCGGGCCGGGAGAGATGGTAGTATTACGGCATTGTGAAGATAAACGCCGCAAACTCTCGTGTGTAAGAAAAACTCTCCGGACTCTCCTTTCTGCTTTCCCCCAACCGGCCCCCAACAACGGCCCGCCCCCGCCGGCCCGCGGCGCGCCCCCGACCGCGATATTTACAGCTGATCAAGTCTCGGTGTTTTGCCGCTCTGGCCGCGCCGCGCTCGAAACTGCAGACGCGGTGCATAATACACACTCTCGGGGGCCTGGGGGCGCGAGGGGACAGCTCAACGCAAACGTGAGCACACAGCGCCAATGTCAAAGCCGCAGGAGGAGTATAGGAGGCGGCGACCAGCCGGCCCGCTGCTGCTGCTGCTGGAGCTGCTGGAGGCTCCAGTCGAGCGCACTTCCCCCTCCTCCTCGCGCCGCGTCCTGAAAACTGACGCGATTCATCCCGCCCCTCGCCTCTCTCTCCCCCGCGGCGCTCCGCCCGTCTCTCGCTCGCTCGCTCAGGTGTGTGCGACAGAGACAGCCGGAGGAGACACGCGGGCCGCGCCAATGTTCACGCCGGCACCGCGTGGTGGCCGCCAAACCGTGTGCCACACGTCCCGGGCGTGCCGGTGGGTACCCGTCGCGTCGCTCGCCCGGCCCGTCCCATCTCCGCGCGCGGTGGCCTCCGCCTCTCGATACGCCGGAGAGGCGCTGCTCCTGCCCCCCAGCCAACCGCGAACAACCCCCCGAATGTGTCCCCAAGTCCTTGCCCTCCCTCACGCGAGTCCTCGAGCACCCAGCGCTCGCTCGGCGGGGGTCGGTCGGTTGCCCTGCTGCTCCGGCTCGCCCGCCTGCCAGGAGCCTCCCCGCCTACTCCAACGGGTCAACGCCCCCTCCCCCAGCAGCGTCTGGAGCAGACAGAGCACAGCGACCCATGGAGTGGCAGCAGTTGTATATCCCCAAACCGCTCCCGGATAGTGTCCCGGCCGCGACACATAGCAGGTACCCCCCGGGTACCTACCTGGGCGCGCCCGGCTGGGGCTGGGACCCTCCACCGACCAGCCGGGTACAGGTTTTTAAGTGGAGCATGGCCATAAGGCTGTTATGCGTGTCGGGTCTTCGGCTTTTGTCTCAACCTTCGCAATTCCTCTCCTCCTGCTCGTGTCCTCGGCGTCCTCTACCCAGAAGGGTCGCCGCAGGACGGGTGTGCTCCCGACCCGGCCACTCTGCGTACGTCATCGTCCTGCTGGAGTGTGAGGGGGAGGGTGAAGAGACGCAGAGGGTCACCTTCGTGTCGGATCGGAAGTTACGGAGCGAGCTCCTGCGTAAGTACTTACGCCCGGGACCAGGGTACCCATTACCACCTGCCCGATGGAAGGCCACTCGGTCCTTTCCCGTCCAGCAGGCCAGTAACCAAACTAAAGCGAGACCTTGTCCATCTCCTTCCTTCCTGCTGCAGAGAAATCTTTGCCTAACGAAACCTAGAAACGAGTCATACCTAATCGTCTCCTGCAAGCTACCGATAAAGCCCTTAGGCACTTGAGCATGTGTGCCTGGATAAAATAATCAAAATAAAACCGCAAAAAACATACGTTATACATACTTCCAAAGATACGGGATTGCATTTTCGTATCTGGACACCCGGTATTACTTAAGCAAACTTTTGCGTATTTCCCCCATAGGCGGGCGCAGAGCGACGCGACGAGTAGTGCAGTGTATTACAGTGGTGCCGATGTGTCTGGCGACTCCGACCCAGACGTGACGAGCACCTGTACAGCACACATACATACACACACGCAAGCGCGCGCGCACACACACATGGGCGGGCCAGGCAGGCGAGCTGGCAGGCAGGGCAGGAGGAGGCGGTCTGGCCTGGCTGGCAGCAGACAGACACTCCTGTCCTGGCCAGTGCAGGCAGGGTGTAGACAGGAGCTCCTCGCGTCGCTCCTCTCCTGCCCCCTCTTGGGGTCCCTGGAGTCCTTGTGGAGCGTGCCCGTGAACCCCTGCACAGCGTCGTCGTCGGGGAGCTAGCGTCTGAGGGTCTTCAGCAGGACGCAGCCCGCCCCGCAGCTCCTCCTGACAACGGACTTGCCCTCCTTGGAGCGGTCCCGGGGCAGAAAGCAGAGGGGTTCCGGGGGCTCCGGACGACGCAACAATACGCTGCTGCACCAACAATAGACTTTTTTATGCACGGCTGTGTCGGCCGTGTCCGCTGCATCCGCGGTCCGCAGGCCAGGACCCCGCGGAAGCCTGCCTTTGTGCCCCTCGCCAGTATTCGTGGTGTCGAGGCGAGCGGGCGAGGCTGGCCCGTCCCCGTCCCGACGCGTCCCCGCGGCTTTCGCAACCTCAGCAACAGCACTTGCCACGGCGCCGCGTCTACGCGGCTCCTAGAGACACACGACGGAATCCTCACCTCGACGATGGGCAGGGAGAGACGCAGGGCATGCAGGTTAGGTTAGTCGGCCCCAGCTGACGGTTCGCTCCCGGAACACTGCGTATCGATTTTCCCCGTCCGCACGACAACAAAGACTGGGACGTTGTGCTGCAGAGAAGCCAGCTCGACGGCACGGCCTTGTCCTGGGGGTTGACGGGGCTGCACGGCACTGGGTACCACGGCGGACTCTTGAGCACAGGGGAGGGCTGTCAACGGGACTAGGCTCCAGCAGAAGACACTCACAACAAACACACACACACACTGGTATTCACGAAGACAATTTTCCCGTACGGCGGGCGGAACGCGTGTGGGTTCCCTCGGCGACAGGACGCGGCAACGTTCCGCGCAAGACTGACTGGCGGCTGGCTGCCTGGCTGCTGCGGCTGGCTGCGGGCGGGGCAGCCCGACCAACCACCGGGCCAGCCCGGCCCCCACCACCTGCTACTGCCGCGGCGGCCATGATGCGACAGAGATTGGCCAATATAGTATCATTGTTTCTTAATCTGGCGCACCTGTACCCAGCCCCCTCCCTCCTCCCCCGCAGCCCTGCGATACCCGCACGACCCGCACCAGCAGCACCAGGCCAGTGGGCCCCCTTGGCCCCCTTTGCCCCCGGCCTGGCCCCCTCCTGGAGCCTGGAGCGCACAGCAACCAACCGCACGCTTCCTCCCGCCGCCCCCTTCCTGGAAAGGGTTGCACACACACGATGTCATTCAAGGGGTGGCTCACCACAAAGGGGTTGGACTTCCCTATGACCATGGAACTCATCAGCTGAGCGGCAAGTGGGGGGGGGGGACTTGGGTTTCCCACGGTACCCACTTATTTCCGGAGAGCCACGCTGATTCAAACGGACACGCAGTAAGCGAATGGGATGATGGGATTCCCCTAGGATGCCCGGATGCCCCTGATGGCCAGGTAAAGGTTACATAGAACTAAACCACTCTCATAAAATGGAACGGATGACCGAGGTTTCGATGGGGGGAGTGAGGGTGTAAACGGGCGACGAATGTGATTCCACTGAGGCCTGGGAGGGAGCCCATATCCCACGGGGAAAGGCGCCAGCGTCCATCGACCGGAGCTCCCAACCAAGGCGACTGGTAGTCTAGGTCCGCAGGGCAAGCCATGAATGGAGTAGTTTCTCGGATAGAATAGAGGGGGAGACAGAGAGAAAGGGGGGGAAGGGGG
>NW_026269050.1:7957-8248 GCF_000697945.3 Frankliniella occidentalis | reverse complement strand
GGGAGGGGGGGGGGGGGCTTCTCCAAAAAGGTGTCTACCTTACACCCCCTCCCCTACCTTACACCCCCTCCTATACCCTACACCCCGTGGCCTCCCTCATTGACTGCAGCCCCCCCCCCTTTTTCCAAGTGTGTGATTATCGCGCACTTGTAGGTGTGTGGACTACATTTGTACACATGGAAGCACTCGTGAGTGCATTTCAGGGGGAAATTCACACATTTTCTTGAAGTGTACCGGGTGGTTCAGAGCACGCGCCGCGGTGTTGCGAAATTGCTTACCCTAATCCCCCCC
>NW_026269050.1:7557-7907 GCF_000697945.3 Frankliniella occidentalis | reverse complement strand
CGCTCTTTCTCTCTCCTTCTCCTCTCCTGACCCCTTTTGCTCATGGTCTCTACGAGGCGCACGCAGCGTGCTATCTGATAGGGTCAGTGGTGAAGGCAGCCCGTGCAGGGGAGCAGTGAGCTAGCCGGTAGTATTTGAACCCCGTGCCTCATCCTCATCTCATCTCTCCAACCCCCTCCCGCTTCCCCGTCCCTCACTTGGGTATGAAAACTTTCAGTGCCAAAACAGAACAGGACCGGAATAACTCTGAACTTCCAAATCATGACAAAAATACAGGTTATTTGTGATCAGAACTTTTAATGAAATTTCACATAAAAATGTACAAATAATTATTGCTGTAGGAAAATTTG
>NW_026269050.1:1900-2567 GCF_000697945.3 Frankliniella occidentalis | reverse complement strand
CTACCACGACCGTCTGGTCCCCTTACGCACGGTCACGGGCTTGGGCACGGGTCAGCCCGGGGGCGAGCCTCTCTTGGTCGGGGCGGCGTTTGTCGAATCCCTTTCTCGCGCCCCGCCCCCGCCCCCGCCTCTGCCGATGACGACGGCGTGTTTTGCACCGGCGCCGGCTTTTCCCGCGTCACTCGGCGGAGAGAGAGGGGAAGGGGGGGGGGGTTGACCTGCTAGAACATGCCCCGTCACGCGCACACGACGCGAGTGAGCCGTTTGGTCGTTGTGCTGACTGTTGCTGGTCGTGTCAGGTGCGCGCGAGGATAGGGGAGGGGGGGGGGGGGCTTCTCCAAAAAGGTGTATCGTATGTAATCTCTATTAAACCTTACCATCTCCTCCCCCAGTCGCATCATACCTACACCACGGGGTGGTCCGTCATCCCCGTTCTTTCTCCTGGCTACAGTATACTTGTAAGTACACCGGATGCAGGCGTCGTGCGGACGGGTTGCATACTCGCACGGCGCCGTCAGGCGCCTCGGTGTGAGCGACGATAGGCAAGCCCGCTCGCACGCAGTTCAAGTTCAAGTTCGAAGTTTAAAGAGGGTTCAGACGGTCGGAAGTTCACATCGGTGCAGTATACAGACGGACCAACAGACCACCCTGTATGATGCACAAGTCT
>NW_026269050.1:0-515 GCF_000697945.3 Frankliniella occidentalis | reverse complement strand
CACTGCAGCATCATGAATGGGATGGGCTCTAGGCTGGGCCAGCCGGCACCGCAGGCCTTCTTGTTGGTGCCGGCCTAGAGCACGGCCACGACCTAGAGTCCATTCCCTAAATTTTGTCCACCGGCTCGGCAAAGGAATTGGAAACAATCGCTCCGCTTGCTTTGTTGCCGTCATAAACGGCATGGTTACGCTCATTAAAAGGGTCGAATCCCTTGCCTAGACCTGCCGAGACATCCGCCCGCCTCCGCACGCTGCCCCAGCGAGGCGCGCCACGCCGGTCGCCGGCTGATATTGGCATTGGCAGGTCTAGCATAGGGCCGGGACCCATCCAGCGGCAGGTCTTCACACATCGTTATGACGCTCACAATAGACCTCGGAAAGCAAAGGCCGAGCCGGTGGACAAAATTTAGGGAATGGACTCTACCACGACCGTCTGGTCCCCTTACGCACGGTCACGGGCTTGGGCACGGGTCAGCCCGGGGGCGAGCCTCTCTTGGTCGGGGCGGCGTTTGTCG
>NW_026269049.1:9903-11564 GCF_000697945.3 Frankliniella occidentalis | reverse complement strand
CACAAGGTGGGCGTCAACGGGTACATCTTCATGGTCACCAACAACGGACTGGTCGTGTTCCACCCGGAGATGCGCGCGAGGGTTCGTAGCAGAAAGGGACAGGATAATTAATTTACTGCACTGTGAAAATTAACAACTGACTGACGCACTGTTTTTTTCTTAGTTCAATGGCATCTTAAAACCCGGCTTCAACAGCTTGGACCTGACCGAGTTGGAGCAGGAGGACGTACCGTTCCTAGGAAACATGAGCAAGTCCATGAAAGAGGTCAGCGAATGCGGTTGCCGCTGAGCAAAGCGAGGCTCACTCGTCGCCGAGCAAGGCGAAACTCGTCATTGAGCGAAGCGAAGCTCAGTCGGACAAGTGACCCGAGTCGTCGTGAGTCTGTCCGTGTATGAGAAGCTAGCGCTTCTTGTAGTTCGTTGACGTAGTTTTCGTAAATGTGCCTGTGTTTCAGAATGTACACAGTACGAGAATTCTAGAGTAGAGATATATTTTCGATCAGTAGAGTTTAAAATACATGGCCGTTGTATTTGAATTTAGAAGTGCTGCACTGCGCTGGGCTGTGGTGAACACAGAACGATTTTTTGTTTTCATTTCATTTGTAGGCACATAAGCACATTACTTTTGTTTGTCACCTGAGACTAACCTAGATATTACAATTTGGCCTTCCTTTAACGCACTTAACGCAGTATCTGCGTGCCTGTGACGCGTACTTTTAGTTTAGTATGTTTAGTAAGTCCAAAGTCCATTCACCCACAAATACTAGACGCACTAGATGCCTACCCCTAGATAGGATAACCTGTTGCCCGCCTATCTTTTACAGTTGCGTGAACTTATCGTGAACCAAACGACGGGGTCGGTGGTGCTGTCCATCAGGCAGGTCTATGAGAACTGGGTAAGCGTTTCGAAGCCGCTGACTTGCTCGTCAGCATGCCAGAGTTGTACCGAGTGTGAAGGCTAATACTCCCCAGTTTTGGGGGTTTGCATACCCAAGCAGGCCATGGCGCCTTACGGGCAAATCGGGTAGTCAAACCCGCAAACTGTGGTGTATTGCCTTACAGACGGTAATGATGGTAGACCGATATTATGTACACGCTGCGTGTACATAAGCCAAGAAAAACTTATGTGCACGCGGAATGCGTGCACAAATACCAATTTGTGTTATGCGCACGCGGAATTTTCTGCACAGAGACGCGTGCGCATAATTTTTCTAGGACAGATTGCACGCTGCGTGTTATCTACCCCTAAATAGTTATGCGCACGCGGGATTTTCTTTTAAGCGTGCGCATAGTGGAACGAAGAGAATAGACACGATGCGTGCGGACTACGGCAGAATCGTTATGCGCACGCGGAGAATTCAGGGGCCTACGGAGGGGGGCAGTTCATAAAGGGTACAGAACGCGCTATCTGCCAGCCGTGTTCGCTGGACGAGTGGACAAGGGCGTGCACGTCTATTTTAGAATTCCAGGTTCAAGTCTTGATGAAGCCAGGGTAAAAATGCGTTCAAATAATTATTTTCACCTAATTTGCACGATGCGTTCGCATAAGGTTTTACGATAACCGTACACGCATCGTGCAAATACAGAAATATCTTCAAAATGCACGCTGCGGGCGCATAATTTTTCTAGGACAGATTGCACGCTGCGTGTTATCTACCCCT
>NW_026269049.1:0-8427 GCF_000697945.3 Frankliniella occidentalis | reverse complement strand
ATGGACCAGGTGGACCACTGGGTCGTGAGCGTCCCTCTGGTGGACGAGCCTGAGGCGGACGTGTACAGCGAGTACAACGCGGCTTACGACCCGGACGACCCGTGGGCGGCGCGGAGGGCCGGACTCGCTGACCACTGGAACGGCATGCCGAGCCCGAACCTCACCGACTTCGTGAGTAGTTTCCCATCCATGCCCTTACTTGGTGATGTTGTTTTGATTTACTTGCGTGGATAGATGCTTCAGAACATTTAACAAATATGTGATACGAAATTCCACTCCTTCGTGGTGCCTTCGAGTTACTTAGCCAGAACATAGCGAGACTATAGTGACTTTTTTCTTTTCAGGAGGTACTAGAAGAGGCGAGTTCTCGACAGGTCACCATGACTGCTGCCGTGTTCAAGAAGAAGGCCCCCGCGGCCGTCGCGGGATTTCGCTTCCCGCAAGGGACGCTCCAGTTTTTCTTTGAAAGGATCGTCGGAACTCTTGACGTAAGTGGTAATACGGGGTGTTCCGGGTGTTCCATAGGCCCCGTCCTTTTAATTTGGTTACTGTACCGCATTCAGATGAGTAGGCGCGGGTTGCCTGCTTGCGGTACAAGTACAACTCCCCCCGAAACAGTATGTGGCCGCAGAAAATAGAAAGATAAATATGCAAAGTTATCGGAATTGCGGCATGGAGACTTTGCGTATAAAAAATGGAACTGTACGATATCCCCCATCTGACGCTGACAGTGTCCCGGAACCACGGAGCGTTGCGGCGACACGTGCGCCTCCGAGGAGCTGGACTGCTTCCTGGTCGACGAGCACGGCGTCGTGGTCGCGGACGAGACGGGCCTTCAGGCCGGACGCCGGCTGTCCGTCGTCAACGAGGACCTCATGGTGCGCCTCGAGGCGGCCAAAGTGTTCCAGCGCGTCACCGTGTCCGACTACCAGGGCGTGTGTCGCCGCGCAGCCAAGTCGGCCGCCAGGTCAACCTCAGCTGTAAGTAGTACACAGTTGTTCGTCTTTCAACAGGCCCAGTTCAGCGTGACCACGTAGTGGCCACAAATATATTACTCCCACACCGAACGTGTCAAGGTGTCCTACACCCACACTGAACGTTGTCTGAGTTGGCGGCTTTACTAGCGCCTGCGACGCGCTGGGTAGGCCAACCCGCCAAGCAGCTGTGTTGGGCTGGCGGCCCGCTCTGAGTGCCCACAGGGGTTCTGGCTCGGGCAAGCAGGGAAGGGACTGCTTTGCGTAACCTCTGTAAACGCACGCCGCTGTGTCGCCAGGCCCGGGCTCTGCTGCCGCCCGCGAGACCCCACTGGTTGGGGGCGGGGGCCGTCCTGGCCGCCCTCTGGTGGCGACAGCAGCAGCTGCAGCAGCATGCCCTGGGCTTCAGCCTCGCTCCGGCCGCCGCCTGGCTCCTCGGCGCGCAGGGGGTCGCGGGCATCAAGCTCAACGGTGCGTTCCACGAGCCACTACAGGTGCAGCTACTCGCGTACTCGTACTGTGCGCGGACCTATTATCCGTCGTTGTGTGTGCAGACGCAACCACCACTCCGGACCTCCTGGAAGCCCTGAAGCCTCTGCGGGTCAACAAGACCACCCTCCAGCTGTGTAGCGTGAAGGTGGACCTGCACCGCCTCGGCCCCGGCCTGCGCCACCGTCAGTCGTCGCCCCTCAGCTGCGAGAAGAGGTGATGCGCTGTTGATGGTTCACTTTTTTCGGAGGGGGGGGGGGTGAAACGATTTCTAATCTGCTGTGGCATCTTCCACGACGCAGGTCGTTCGCCGCGGCCGCCGTCCCCGGCACCAACTTGGTGCTGTTGACGGCGCTCAACAACTGCCCCCAGCTGGAACAACTCGAGCCGTTCGCGACAGAGCCCTGGGAGGCCACGTCGCGCAAGGGAGAGCCCGTGTTCAGGAAGCAGGGTTTGCTGTGGCCCCGCCGCCGGCCCCCCACGGCCTGCTACCGCGAGCACGTCGGCGAGCGCAACATCACCCAGTGCGGAGGCGCGCACCGGGACCGCGCGCTGCACCTCGCCGTCCTGGCAGCCCTGGCCGCGCTCCCGCTGCTCGCGGCGTCGGCCTGAGCGCGCGACCCGTTGCCTTTAAGACTGATGGAAAGGTCACAACGGTTTAGTTGGAAGGCCCCCTAACTAGATCTCGTGCTGAGCACAATTCCGAGCACGTTGTGATCACAACAACTGGCGTTATTGGGTAGGCATGGGTGGACTCAATGGTAGACTAGACAGTTGAGTGTTGGCAGTGCATATACTATAGCCAACTATAAGACATCAACTACCCCCACTCTACCAATGAGGATGTCTGACGTTGTCGCCTCGGGCTACAGACCACTCATAGCGCTTGCAACGCGTGGGGTAGGCCATCCCGCCAAACATCTGTGTAGAGCCAGTGGCCCGCTCTGTGAGCGTCTCGGGCTACACACTTACACTTACATCTCAATTAAAACTAGCGTTCTAAAACTAGTCAATTTCAACATTTCTTCACTTTGATTTCTTTCTTTCTTTATTTATTTATTCATTTGTTGTTGTAATTTAATGATTGAAGTATGTTTTCTCTTTGTAAGTACCTATAATGTAAATAAATTTGAAGGGTTTTAAAGGCAGTGCTTATTTTCACGAACGACATTCCAATGAGCAGAGCTATGAATGCTCACTCTGAGGAAAAATAACAACGCCAGTGAGCTGTCACGCGGGAGAAGGAGTGTTACTGTTGTCGCGGGTACACTGTAATTCGGGGTGTCTCAAATGTATACGCCAAAAGGCGTTTGCTACAGGATCCCGAGCGACATTTGGCGTATACTTTTGAGACGCCTTTTGGCGTATAGATTCTAGACACCTTTGCCCATACCATTCCCACAGCACAGCAGAGGCCCTTTGATACATACACCCTGAAAGGCGCTCACATCCTGTACACCCTTGCATCTGCATGCACGGGCAGCCTGGGCTGTGCTGTGGGAATGGTATGGGAAAAGATGTCTAGAATCTATACGCCAAAAGGCGTCTCAAAAGTATACGCCAAATGTCGCTCGGGATCCTGTAGCAAACGCCTTTTGGCGTATACATTTGAGACACCCCAAAATTACAGTGTAGGGGGTAGATCGGCTCGGTCTGGTCGGTCTGGTCGCGGAAGCGCGGGGCCCGAGGGGCGCCAGCGTGGCGGCGCGGCGGTCCAGTTGGCGCCGGGGTGGCGCCGGAGGCAGGGTCGATAGGGCTGCGCCGGTCCCAGCGGGTGGGGACCACGATCGCCCCGAGGCCCCCGCCTCTTGCCGCACCGATCCTCGCGTCACTCGCCGACTCATCGCGACGCATCGCGGACCAGGACGGGGATGCTGCAATGGCGCGCGCCGTTGGCGTGGCTGTCTGCAACGTCGTCGTCCTCACCCTCGCCGTGGCCCTGGCTGCCAAGCAGCCCAAGCACCCGGCACACGCGGACCAGCACGCTGTGTAAGTGTGGGCTTGAGGGGGGCAAAATGGCTGAACATGTATACTTCTATAACCGTGTTTTACATTTTTTTCGGGCAGCGTGCAGGCCTGGGCGGAGAAGTTGGGGAAGGAGCTGGGGGAGTTCGCAAGCTCGGTGACGCGGATCAGGCACCTTCATGACGTAAGTAATAGGCCTCAGATTCTATTAAACAACATACCTTCCAACGCTAACCTTTCACCTCTGTGACCATCAGACTTTCAAGAAGGCGACGGTTTCGGTGCGCAACGCGACGGCGCTGCTCGACGGGGTCGTCAGGAACGTGCAGGACCTGATGCAGATCCGGGTGGAGCAGGTGCACGACATTCGCAGAGCTGCCGAGGAAATAGGGCGTATCCCACCCCGCGAAATGCCCATCGAAGTGCGCGATCGAAGGTTCCGGACGTACCTGGGCGTCAAGGATTACGAGACCACACAGGCTCCTCCGCCGCCGGCACCGCCAAAGGAGACCAAGAAGAGCATCGTTCAGCGCTATAACGAATGGCGCTCGGGGACCACCATGCAGCCCCCCACTACTACCGCAGTGCCCACCCTACCACCCACCACCCTCAAGCCCTGGCTCGTGCACGACGAATATTTCCCCGGAGGTAGTCTCGTCAACGAATCGCTTAGCGCAGTTCACGTCCCTGTCGACGTCAACGATGGCAGTAAGTCAACCGCTTTCTTCTATGGTGGTTCAGAGACGAGTCATTGCTGAGTTACGTGATTTTCATTTTCAGCCTTACCGATGGAAAAGGACGAACCCGAGGAGGACCTCGACCAGTACACGAACTCGACTGGCGCCGACGTGCTGCGGGTCATCAAGATTACTAGGAGGCTGGATGACGTCTTCGTCAGCAACAAGGAGAGAGACAGGACCACCTCCTGGCAGTTCTTCGCCCACTACTCCGGCGTCATGCGCCAATACCCAGGTCCGTTCACACCCGTACCCATTCAGTTTCTAGTGGTAGGACTGGCCCGGACTGTATTGCTTTCGCTACCACAGCCTCCAAGTGGGACACGCTTTACCAGAACGACTACTTCGACGCGCGGCTCCGGCCGTGGTACATGGGCGCGGCCCGGAGCCCCAAGGACGTCATCATCCTCATGGACAACTCGGCCTCCATCAGCATGACCGAGCCGTCGCTGCTCACCAACCTGATAGCACACATGATCTTGGACACGCTCGGCCCAGACGACTTCGTGAGCGTGCTGCTGTTCAACCAGACGGTGTACCCACTCGTGCCCGGCCTCGACCACTCGCTCATCCCGGTGAGTATGATTCTCGAACTTTGTAACAGGTGAACATGTGACACAAATTTATTAATCATCAATCCTCCTCCAGGCAACCTCGGCGTACGTGCGTGAACTTCAGTTTGCATTGGAAGCCTCCAAACTGCCTGGCTCCAAACTACCCCCAAAGGGAAACGTCTGCCTGCCCAAGGCTCTGAATACATCATTTCAACTCTTGGAAAAGGTGCGTTGCAGACCGTGGACAGGCTAAAAGCACTACCCATCTTCACCTTTCAACAACTACTATCTGTTGTTTCCAGTACCGGCGCCAGTCATTGGGTGCGGCGTGCAACCAGGCGATCATGCTGGTGACGGACATCGTGCCGGACTTTGATGATGCATGGGAGGCAAGTTAATCTGCTTAATAGTGCATTGCTCTTCGAGGAGCAATTTTTTTGTGGAATGCTATTATCAAGGTTGCAACCTGAATTTCCAATTCAGCTCTAATAGAACTCAAGGGCAAAGATAGCGCATTTGCGAGGAAAATTAAAAACAAAACAACTTTGCTTAAATAAATTCTCCTAATTTGCGCTTAAAAATGAAGAAATTGTAGGAAGAATACACTGACTGAATTGAACTTGCCAGGGCTGCAACAAGGAGGACCGACCCAAGGTGTACAAGCGATTCGAGATCGACAACTCGGGGCGCGCCCGCGTCTTCACCTTCGTTATCAAGGAGCCGGTACAAGGAGAGGAGTGGGAGGCGCAGAAGCTGGCGTGCGCTAACATGGGTGAGTCGGCGAGGGGGTCAACGGCTGCACGAGGCTCTGCCGCACTTGCACCGGGCTCTGATCAGGAACCACTCCAATGACAGGGTGGCACACGATGATCTGGAAGTCGGGCGCGCGCGCCACGCTGCAGTACCTGCCCGTCATGTCGCGGCCGCTGGTGCTGGCGGGCATGCACCCGGTGCACTGGACGCACATGTACGCCGACGTGACAGTGCCGGGCATCTCGGACCAGCTCTGGATCGAACTGCAGCACGACGAGCAGGTGCGCAGGCTGCAGCCCTTCTGCATCTACCACTACGCGCTGCACCCGCACAAGAAGTCTCACTACGCCCACAAACCACCGGTGAGTAGCGCAGCGTCCAGCACGAATTATCACCGCCCGGTTGTACTTCACTGATTTTATTCTACACCTTTTGTGAACTGAACTAACTGCAGTGTCCTTCTGCTTTTCCGCTTCGTATAGATCGTCGACAAGGAGCTCGGCAAGCAGGAGGAGTTCGTCATAACCGTGTCCGTGCCGGTCCGGAACCTCAGCAGGGAAGGGGTGAGTGGCAACCATGCTCCCCCGTGGTCCAATACAATTAGAGATCATCAAAAAAGTACGTTCTTCATTCGACGTTACAAAACTGCCAAGTTTCGCCTATGCAAGCTCGCATAGCGCCTGGTAGGTATGCAGCATCTTGCCAGCAGTGCATGTGTGTATTGCGGGATGGCCTACCCTGAGTCTCGCAGGCGCCGAGCTTCTGTGATTTGCCATTAATGAATCTGAGGAAAACGGACGTACTTTCTGGACGAACCCTGAGTTAAATTGTCCTAGCTCTGTACAGCGAAACGACGCCGTTCTTTTCGGCTACACGATGCAGACAACTTTTAAGGCTAAACCAGCAAAACTTTTCCTTGTGCAGCACTGTTATAAATAGTATGGAATCAAATGAGTCAACATTTCTGGCGACACTTTTGAAGGCGACTTCTCTTAATTGTCGCTTTCAGTAAGGCGAGAACTGAGATGTTGTCTGAAACAAGGAATCACATATGCCGCCAACTAAATCTACAAAATTTATATTTAAATAAGTAATATAAACTCCTTGCAATCATTTATGTTTTCTATTAATAAAAACCTATTTTTTTTCTTATTGTTAAATACAAGAGTAATCCATTTGTATTTATACCAAATTTATCCGTTGAGTTTAGTTGAGTTGCAGCCACTTAATTAATTGGTTCGAAATGTGTAACCTTCTTTGGTGACAAGTTCGATAGTTGCCCTGAAAGCTCACATGTATTTTTTTGATTGGTAAGATATAAACTTGTCCCAACATGTGTCACCTTTCAATTTACAAAAAATTCCACTGTGGCCATCCAAACTATTTTCTGTTTAATATTTTGAAACTGTTTTACAAAGAGACACTAAACATGCAGACGCAAAACGGCGACATCCTCGGCGTGGCCGGCATAGACGTCCCAATCTCCCAGATCAAACGGCTGATCCCGCAGCACAAGGTGGGCGTCAACGGGTACATCTTCATGGTCACCAACAACGGACTGGTGGTGTTCCACCCGGGGATGCGCCCGATGGTTCGTAGCAAAAATTACTTCAACTGAACTTATTAAAGAGCTTTGCTTTCTTTCTATTCATTTGCCTGGTTTCTTTCCACCGCCATTAGTTCAACGGCATCCTTAAACCTGGCTACAACAGTGTCGACATGACCGAGCTGGAACAGGAGGACGTGCCCTTTCTCAGAAACATGAGCAAGTCCATGAAAGAGGTCGGCACCGGACGCAGGACATTTGTTTAAATTTGAAATATTAAAAATTGCAGGCAACTGTTTCTATGATAAACTGATGCCCACTTATCCTTTACAGTTGCGCGAACTTATCGTGAACCAAACAACGGGGTCGGTAGTCCTGTCTATCAGGCAGGTCTATGACAACTGGGTAAGGCTTGAGGACGCCAACTTGCTCGCCGGCATGCCAAAGTTGTACATGATGGTGATGTTGTCCGCAGCACCGAGTGTCCCGGTGGAACCGCCGCTACCACTTCCAGGGCGTGCCGGACACGCCGTACAGCATGGTGATGGCCGTCCCGGAGGACTACGGCGCATTCCGCGTCGAATCGGGCGGCACAGCAGGTAGGTGCGAGGGAGGGTGCCGGTGCCGGGGTGCTCGGCGGCGTGCTCAAGTGACTGTCTCTGCTCGCAGACAAGCTGCCGGGCATGCTGGCGGCGGAGCGCAACTGGGCGGTGCACCCCGACTGGTCGTACTGCGCGTGCTGCGGGGTGCCGGGGCGCCAGGGGCTACACAACCGCACCGTGTTCGCGCGCGGCCTGCAGCAGGGCCGAGGCAGGTGCGCGCGCTGCGAGGGCGCGGTGGGTGGCGCCTGTGCCGACTCCAGTCTGGGCGCCGCGCTGGCGCAGGACGTGGAGTGGACCAAGCCGTGGTTCGCACAGGTCAGCAGGGACGCTACCGTCGACAAGAGGTAGGAAACCAAGAGTGCGTGGTTTGATATCTCGCCGCACATCTCGACTTTACACAACTTGCCTTACAGGTGGCAACTAGGCAACGTCTCCATCGCCTTCATGGCGACGCACAGCGGGCTGACGCGCTGGGTCACCATGTCCAAGAACACCGTGGTGCGCGACGACATGTGAGTCCGCGATGCGAGTCGCTGGCTGACATGGCTGACACTACTACTAGTGCTCCTCTCACGACGCACGATGGCTCTCTGTTTGCAGCGACCAGCATGTGCGCCGAATGGAAGCGTCGCGCGGCCCGGACGAGGTCTGGTACCGGCGGGCCGTCGAGTCCGCCGCGGCAGCTGCCTCCGTGCACCAGCCAGCGTACCAGATGGACCAGGTGGACCACTGGGTCGTGAGCGTCCCTCTGGTGGACGAGCCTGAGGCGGACGTGTACAGCGAGTACAACGCGGCTTACGACCCGGA
>NW_026269048.1:9977-11261 GCF_000697945.3 Frankliniella occidentalis | reverse complement strand
ATTTCGACATAACGCTTTGCAGTTGTGCTGGCGAACGATTTGGCAGCTTTCTAATGCATAGCAATTTCTTCGCAATGCGAATCGGAAATTGCTTTGAAATTGCGAAAAAAAATGCTTCGCGTGTCGAAATATTTTAAAGGCTTGCAGCGAGGCTTACCAACTTTTTATTTTTCATACAAAAACAAAGTTGGTAATGCAAAGGATCCGGTTACTTTGCAGCGTTATACATCCTCATCACCCTGCCCGTACGACCGGTATGACGCCAGGCGAGAGCGAGAGCGCCCGACAAACGCCGGGTAGGCAACACACTGCGCCGCGGTGTGGTGCGGGCCCGCGTAGGCCAGGCCTGCGGGCGGCACCGAGGAAGCAAAGCGTCTCTTATGTTTTTCATTCCCCACTCTGTCTCTCTTATCACTTTCGCTCCTCTAGATTGTCTCTTTTTCCCCCCTCCTCTTCGTCTCTCGCCTCCTCTCTCACTTCGGGGGCGACAATGAAATGGAAAGCACGCGCCGTCACGGAGGAGGCTCAGCGAGCAGCGGTCTGCCAAGCAGCTGGAAGAATCAGTTTGGGGAGAAAATGAAGCAACAAAGTGGAGAGGGACGGAGGGAGCAAAAAAAATAACAGCCGAAACGGAAGGGAAAAGGGCAGGCCACTGCTCCTTCAGATCTACGTATTCCCCTATCTCACCGAGTTCGTACCCCTCCCCCAGCCGGCCAACCAAGTGAAAAAAGGCAGTCTGGCGAAAAGGCGGCGACCGCGCCGAAATCAGATCGACGATACTGACCTCCCTCTCTCGCACGATCAATCGGGAGGTGGCATGACGGACTTTGCGGGCTAAAACGTGTCTCGAGTCCGGAATTAATTTTCACGCCAAGTCGTTTAGCGGGCGCCAACTTTCACAACTGGAGAGGAGGGAAAGGGGGGGGGGATGGAAGCTCGACCAAGAGGACGTTTCCCTTACGCCAATTTTAATTACGGGGTCGGCACAGCAGCCGCGACCCATTTTGATAAGCTGCGCCCCGTAAAGGGACGGCGGGGAGGGGAATAAAGCGCGCGCTTGGTACAAAGACTTCCGTGTTGGGGCAGGCAGAGGAGAGGAGGGAGGAAGAGAGGTACCATCCTGGCAGCGAGCGCTAGCGCTGGCGGGGGAGAAAAAGCAAGCACTCCCCATTACTCAACATTGCGCCATTTTTCGGCAGCCAGGGACGCAACAAGAAGAGTTGTATCGGGCAGGGTCGACCCCCGCATGTCAGCCGAGGCAACGGCGAAGCAACGAGGGGAGAA
>NW_026269048.1:8003-9161 GCF_000697945.3 Frankliniella occidentalis | reverse complement strand
GAGTGAAAGGAGGGAGGGGGAAGGGGAGAAAAGGGGGGGGGGGTTAAAACAAGGTCTGAGTTTCTGATCCGATTTTTGCAGTTTTGATCACTGGGTGAACATTTTCGGAGACGCGCAGCTTGAAATTTGACGACACTTTCTTTCTCAATTTACAAATCCTCGTGTCAATTGAATTTATTTCTTATAAGACAGGGGTTACTTTGAAATTCGGAATTTCGCTATTGCCATTTGCACTCCCAGGATGCGAAAAATCGTTATTGCAAAATGCAACAAACAAATTACGATAAAGTTTTATTTCAAAATTAATGCGTAATTTAAAGAAAAGTTATCGCAAAATTCACTACAGCGAGGCACTCAGGGACACCCGGCACCCGGCATGCACCGCAAGGGGCGTATGTAGCTAGCGGGCAAGGGCCCCAGGTAGAAGGGTCAGGATTGTCGCTAGCGGGCATCGGAGGGAAAAGAGGGGATTGTGCGGGAGAAAAGGGAAATTGTCGCTAGCGGGCAGCGCGACGGGTTGCCTACCGCCACGGTGTTGGGGCCGCGCGACTTGTGGTGCGGGTTCCGCTAACTCACACCTGTCGTTTACGGACGCAGACAGGCGCACGGCTCCGGCGTGCAGCTTCCGAGCTTTGCTTTTAAATAAGAGGAAGCAAACCTAAACTAACAAACCTAATTTAGTACAGAAAATCAGAAATGGTACTGTCAATGCAGCGTTGCACTCCGCTATCGCTTCGCGCAACGCTTTGGCATGGGTCCTTGTTTTTCTGAGTAAGACTGGTGTCCTATGGATGTTTTATAAAGAGACGTGTAATATATTACCACTGCTGTATCAAAAATTAAAACGAAGCAAACCTTCACTAACAAACCTAATTCAATACAGGGAATAAGCAAATATACTTATCAGTGAAGCGTTGCACTCCGCTATCGCTCCGTGCAACGCTTTGGCATGAGGACCTGAAGTTGTCCGAGATCTGGCCGACACATGTCGTTTCGTTTCGACCCCTCTGACCTGGGGGCTTACTGCCGCAGGCCTATAGGACCATACGCCGTCTCACGCACCCCACACCGCCCTGGGCCGTACTCCGCTGCGACCCAGCGCCGTGGAGGTAGGCAACCCGTCGCGCTGCCCGCTAGCGACAATTTCCCTTTTCTCCC
>NW_026269048.1:1912-2528 GCF_000697945.3 Frankliniella occidentalis | reverse complement strand
CCCAAAGGGTTCGCCCAAAGGGTTCGCCCAAAGGGTTCGCCCCAGGGTCGAGGGGTACGCGGTTCGCCCCTCAACGTCCCCTTGCACGACTCGCAGCGCCAAACAGTGCGGCTTGGGCGGCCCGGACCCGACGCGTCCCGCCCGGAGCCAAAAGCATTCCCCAAAGAAACGCCAGGCCGAGCGATTTTTGCCGCCATGATACCCTTGCCTCCCTTTAAGGGGATCATCCATTCCAGAACCAATTCCCCCCGCCCCTTCTCCTCGTGCCTGTTGTGGAGGGGCGCGGCCCGGGCCTCCAGGGGGCAGCGGGGGCGGCGGGGGGCGCCCGCACGGTATCGCGCTGATCTTTTTATCGCAAAAACATTTAAGGAGAAGCAGGAGTAATGGCCAGGTGAGGCGGTTACCGGCGGCCGAGCCTCAGTCAGCTGCTGAACACAGCAGGGCGGCCGGCCAGCAGCGCGGCGCAGTCAGCGCGCGCAGCGGAGGCAAGGGTGCACCGCGGCCAGCAGGGCGGTCAGCACACGCTAAAAGTAACTGCTTGGTTTATAAGCGAAAGTGGTAATTTTCAAGCAAAATGATTGGAAATTACCACTTTTGCTTTGAAACCAAGCTGTCG
>NW_026269048.1:0-226 GCF_000697945.3 Frankliniella occidentalis | reverse complement strand
CCACCCATTCGTCGAGTCAGCTCAATCCGACCCGTAACTAGTTGCATTTTTAAAAGAAACTTTCCTATCCCTGGTGGGTAGGCCGTCTATCCCACCCCGCCGCCTGACGCGGTGACTTCGCTCCGTTTAGTATCGGTTGATTTTTTGCATTAATTTTTTTTTAAAACAAAGTCGCATGCCCCCGCACCCCCTTTCCTGATTGCCAGTCGCTTTGATGGCTGCCCCA
>NW_026269047.1:11056-11961 GCF_000697945.3 Frankliniella occidentalis | reverse complement strand
GCGGCGGCGGCGGCCTCGGAGCAGGACGTGCGGACGGAGCGCGGTGTGGGACGGACTCTGGACGGCGTCGTGGCCGCGGTCAGCCCGAGACTCTGCGGGCCGCCGCAGTCGTCGTCAAGAGGGGGGCGAGGGGGGCACGCGGGGGAGGAGGTGGTCGCCCCCTCCCGGCCCCGGCACTGGCGCCCCGGCCCGGCCCGCAGGGCCCGCAGGTGGGTGCCCCCTCCTACGGCCGCCCCTCCACCGCGACTCCTCGAGGAGTAAAGTCACCTCCTCGCCGCCGCCGCCGCCGCGTGGTCACTCAGGGCGGGGGGAGTGCGTCTGCTCGACTTGTTTCGCTACGGCGCGCCCAGTGAGTGCACGGGCTGCGCGCGGCCCGCTCCCCTCCGCTCCTCCGCCACTTTGATTTAGTCTGTGGTAATGAGCTCCTCCGTGTGTGGGAAAATCAGAGCCAGGCGCGCGGCGGCGCTGCTCGGCCGGACCGGGCCCCCGGCCAGCTGGCCCGAGAGATGGCTTTTAAATTTTAAAACGCTCTCCTTCGCGCCAGGCTGGTGCGCCCCCTCCCCCTCATCCCTTCTCCCCCGCCGCCCGCCCGCGCAGGATCCGCTCGACTGGATTGCGCCGTGGATTTGACTCGCCGTCCCGCTCACGGCCGTCAAATTAATTGAAAAGCGGACTATGAATACAGTGGGGTGCCGAGCAAGCAGCCCCAGCCCCGATCTTACCTCTGTTCCTCACCTGCAGTTGAGGTGGCTGCTACTGCAGCATCTGCGCGGGCCGTGCGCGGGCGTCCTCGCTGTATCGCTGTTGGGGGGCTCGACTCTTCCTGGCCAGCCCAGTTCAGTTGACAGCCCCGCCCCCCTCGGGCCGGCCCGGCGGCCCGATCAGCTGATCGCGGCGGCGGCGGC
>NW_026269047.1:6593-6961 GCF_000697945.3 Frankliniella occidentalis | reverse complement strand
CCTCATGTGAACACGGAGGTTGCTGCTCCTAGCGAATCTGTGGCTGCAAGTCTGGCATTCATAAGGTTTCTCACCTGTGTGAGTCCTCTTATGTACACGGAGTTTTGTGCTGTCCCTAAACCCTTTACCGCATGTCTGGCATTCGTAAGGTTTTTCACCAGTGTGGGTTCTAACGTGTGAACGGAGGCCGGTTATCCTAGTGAACCCTTTACTGCATGTCAGGCATTTGTAAGGTCTATCACCTGTGTGAGTCCTCTTGTGTACACGGAGGTAGCTGCTCCTAGCGAATCTGTGGCTGCAAGTCTGGCATTCATAAGGTTTCTCACCTGTGTGAGTCCTCTTATGTAGACGGAGTTTTGTGCTGTCTC
>NW_026269047.1:6153-6543 GCF_000697945.3 Frankliniella occidentalis | reverse complement strand
TCGCCCGGCGCCAAACGGTGAAACCTACAAGTGGGCAAAAGTCCGCGCCTGCGCACACCAGGAATGTGAGATGTGGCGCAGTTTCAAACCGGTTCAAACTGTACAAAAATATGGGTAAGTGTTTTGAAGCCACCTCTTCACAGCAGCGAGTCGACGTGATTATTTAACCTTTTAAAACAACTGTCATGACTCAATCGATTTTTTTAAATCGATACATTCTATCCTTTGGTCTTGCATGCACCTACGCAGGTATTATACTCTATAGTCGCGCCTCACGCCCCGCCACGCCTCGCGGGTCCGTTCCGTTGCCTATCTCTCACGCCTTGCAATGCAATTACACTAAACATGCGAGATTACGGCGCCGCGTAGGGCTCGGTGGGGGCGGGGTGG
>NW_026269047.1:0-808 GCF_000697945.3 Frankliniella occidentalis | reverse complement strand
CACCTGTGTGAGTCCTCAGATGTCTACGGAGGGCGGAGCTTGAAGTAAATCCTTTACCGCAAGTCTGGCAGTTATACGGTCTATCACCCGTGTGGGTTCTCATGTGTATTTTGAGAGAAGTACTCGTAGAGAAACCTGCCCTACAAGTCTGGCATTTGTGAGGTTTCTCACCTGTGTGAGTCCTCGAGTGTCTACGGAGGGCAGTACTGCAAGTGAATCCTTTGCTGCAAGTTTGACATTTGTAAGGTTTCTCACCTGTGTGAGTCCTCACGTGTATTCGGAGGGCGGTACTGTAAGTGAACCCTTTACCGCAATTCTGGCAGTTATACGGTCTATCACCCGTGTGGGTTCTCATGTGTACTATGAGAGCCGTACTCGTAGAGAAACCTGCCCCACAAGTCTGGCACTTGTAAGGTTTCTCACCAGTGTGAGTCCTCAGATGTCTACGGAGTGCGGTGCCGTCAGTAAATCCCATGCCGCAGGTCTGGCACTTGTAAGGTTTCTCACCTGTGTGAGTCCTCGTGTGTCTACGGAGATGAGTGCTTTGAGAGAATCCTTTGCCGCAAGTTTGGCATATATAAGGTTTCTCACCAGTATGTGTCCTCACGTGTGAGCGTAGAGTGTCGCTGTTAGCGAGCCCTTTTCCGCAGGTCTGGCATTCATAGGGTTTCTTGCGTGTGTGAGTCATCAAATGTCTACGAAGTGCGATCCTTTTACTAAATATTTTTCCGCAGCTCTGGCAGCAGTAAGGTGCATCACCTGTGCGAGTCCCGTCAAGTCTACGGAGGTCAGCACTACCCTCTGAACT
>NW_026269046.1:17523-18158 GCF_000697945.3 Frankliniella occidentalis | reverse complement strand
TTTTCTTCCTGCTTGTTTGCTTATTATTTTCAATTTTATAGTAATGCTTAATTATTTTAATGTAACACTTCATGATTCATGGTTGATTGTACTATCCATATAATCTATCCTTCAAATGTTTGACTAAAAAACAATTTAGACCAAATATTTTTTGTATTACTATTTTGATATACATGTGAGTATCCATTTATAAAATAAAAAAATAGGACAAGAGCTTCTACATTACATATATTTGCACAGCCTCATAACTCTCGACATCTGTGTTCATTTCCTGTAAGTATTTTTGTCTATTACCGTTAGTGTTAATTGCAAAAGTTGTGCTGCTGTAAAGAGAATGAAAAGAAGCCTTTCTTTTATTACATTTTCTAATTGGGGCTTTTCATTCTATTGCCATATTATTGAATGTCTCAAGATCTGTTTATAAAATATATCCAAGGGCTCCATTCTTCATTCATCTTTGCTCTTGTGATAATTTTTCCCTTTTAAACATATCTCTTTTTTAATTGAATTTGTGAACATTATGTTGTATTCTATTTCTGTGAACCAAAGCAAAGACATTGTTGGATGGTGTGAAATAAAGTAAGAGCTAAGGTTTCTCACAATTCCAGTGTTCCAGAAAGAATTATTGCACAGTG
>NW_026269046.1:11171-11637 GCF_000697945.3 Frankliniella occidentalis | reverse complement strand
GTCGAGCGTTCACCTATTATTTATTGTTGTTTGTCCCTTTTCAAAAGTCATCGGGTCGACAAGGAAAATTAGGGACAAGAGGAAAGAGAACCGACCTGGGCCGGGCCGGGCATCGTTTGGAGCGCTCTAATAAATGATCTGAAAGGTCGGGGCGGCCCGAGGGGCACCCCCCCCCCCTCCTCAGTCCTCCCAGAGGCACTCGGCGTCCTCAGACCTCCTCCTCTCCGCGTTGCCGCCCGCCTCCGCCTTGTGCCTTCTCCGCCTCTCCCTGCTGCCAAACACAACTCCGCAACAAAAGCGGCTCTCCTCTAAGCGGCGCGCGCGGCGCGCGGACGGAGCCTCCCCCGACGTTGGCCCTGATCCTGCTTGAGGGTGGAGCGGATTTCTGATGAAGGCGGCCGGGATTATCGTTTGAAGTGGCTCAATGGGGGGCGCCACCGCGACGGCGTGGCAAGTCGCCGTGGGG
>NW_026269046.1:5696-5940 GCF_000697945.3 Frankliniella occidentalis | reverse complement strand
GGGGGATTGTTCGGGCTCGAGTTAATTATTAAAAACGGGAGCGCTCTCCCGGGGCTCTCCCGCCTCTCTCCCCCTTCCGTAAGCACCTCTCCGCGAGATCCATCGGCAGTGAAAGCGCTCCCCCCTGCCAGGGCACACGGGGGCCCCCGCGGGGGCGCGAGCGGGGTACGCCCGGCTAATGCGTCATCCCCACACTGGGATATTGCCCGCCCCCCGTGTGGCGGCGCCGCCCCCGCGCCGCACG
>NW_026269046.1:0-312 GCF_000697945.3 Frankliniella occidentalis | reverse complement strand
TTTTAGAGAGATTGACGCGGCGTCGACACATCGTGTATTTAGGAGACGCCATTGCCCATAACGGCCACCCACTCTTGGTCCGCAATCGACGTGGAGTTTAATGGCGGGCGGTGCGAAGCCCCATCCCGGTGCGAAGGCCCATCCCGATGACCACAAGCAGCACGGGGGCAGAGGAGCAGACCCTAGAAATGCCCTAAAACAGCGGCGCCGTGTGAACGTCGTGAACTTGAACAGAACACTCCTGGTGGAAAGAGTTCCGCCCTTTGCGTCGGTGTAGCCCGGAGGGGGGGGGGGCAACGCGTCGTGCAATAT
>NW_026269045.1:9998-10888 GCF_000697945.3 Frankliniella occidentalis | reverse complement strand
GAGGGCCTGCTGCTGCTGGCGGCTGGCGGTGGCCACAATGTGTCACTGCGGCCACCAACGGTTAGAACGATTAGGGAAGGTATGACCAGTGATAGACACTGTACCTGTACCAGTGCACTCTTTTCGATTTATTGCAGCCAAATTCGCCATTTTGCGATCTTGGCACAGAACTAATGTTCTAGTAAGACTCCTACCGTGGTTTAACAAGTGAAACTAACGCGCTCCGTCCTTAAATTCCAAGAAAACGGGGCGTCCAGTCCATCACTGGGCAGATCCATCTCTTAAGGTGTCCATCTCTTAAGGGGTCCATCTCTTAAGGTGTCCATTATTGGGCATCTTACCTTAGGCCGTGCGACAAAGCCCGGTCTTCAAATTAACCTACAGGTGGCCCTGTGTTCCTATTAACATTTAACAATGAAGAGAGTGGCAATTTCTTATTTTTAGAGAGGGATGAACCCCAGCAAGACGGCCAACATTTAATAATAATCCCAGGCGACCAGTAGGTTTAATCTCCTTCGTCGTCTTGCTTGCAGATGCTGCTGCCAGTGTGCCGGTCGCCGTGCGACGGCCCCGGGACGCGGTTCTGCGTCCTGGCGCTGCTGTTCGTCGCCTACCTGCTGCTGGGCGCGACGCTCTTCTCGCACATCGAGGGCCCCGTCGAGAAGGAGCGCGCGTCCGACCTGCGGCGCCTGCGCGCCCAGTTCCTCCTCGACCACCCGTGCGTGAGCGGTGAGTGTTGTCGGGCCGACTCTCCAACCTCTGCTCCTCGACCACGACGCCTCCTCTCATGTCAGTAGCAGAGAGGCAGGCGCTCTCGTCTAGGCAGGGCTACGGATGGGTGACAGACTTTGCGTGATGTTTTGGCGCCTGAGATTGAGGAAACTTTCTCC
>NW_026269045.1:3640-4808 GCF_000697945.3 Frankliniella occidentalis | reverse complement strand
CACGTCGCAAAGTTAATTGAAGTTTCAGATCGTAAAATTTATTGAAAGAAAAATCATGAAGTTCTTAACATTGTGCATAAACTGAGCATTGACTTAGTTTTTTTACGCACAAAATATAAATTTATACATGCGTTTGCGACCTCACTCGTGAATGAACAATTGTACTTGTAAAACGAACTGACTAAAAGTTAAGGTGAATGTACAATTGTTTTACTGCGTAGGAAGGAAAAATGCATACATCTGGAGAGAAAAAAAAAGAAGAAAAACGACGAGGCACAGACAAACTACGTTGTTATCGGTGCCCTGACTGGACTTCTGAACACACATTAAAGTTCACAGTGGGAGACATTGTACGTCGGCAAAGACCACACGCGCACACACCATGCACTGGCACAGAGTTTTATTTAGTGTTGGGTGAGAGTTGTGGTAGTTGGAAGGTATGTGCCACTTTAAAAGCGAGAGTCGTGTTTTTTGTTCAAATTCAGTGACGTGTATTTTCATCGCCCATAGAGAAGCGACATTGCATCCGTATCACGAAAACATCCTTTTCATTTACTTTCCAAAAATTTTGAACTTTAACTACATAAAAGGTGAACGCAAAATTAAAGATGACATCGTTCCAAACCATGAAGAATTTTTGCCACCTTCACCTTGGCTATCGCAGTGAGGAGCAGAGCGTTGCACTGTAAACAGGGGAAGGGAGGGGAAGACCGCTACCTTGTCCGACAGGGACAGGTGATGGCGCTTTTCGCGACAAGGAACCGGTTGAAAATGCGGGCTAAACCCGACATTGCCTGTGGCGATAATTCTCAACACAACAAACAAAAAAAGGTCTCCTGGCCAAATACCAAATATATGTTCTAGGCCTCGCAGTGTCTCGCTAGCCGTTTTGAAATTTGTCTAACGCCTTCCAGATCATGAATTAAGAGCAGGTTCTACTAATACAAATTTGAAGGTGCGCGCGCTCGAACACACACACATGGTCATTGCAGTTAACTGTACAAGATCTTTCCGCACAGCAGGTTGTTGAGCAAGAGAGTGTCCAACAAGGAAACATGTGCCAAACATTGATACGTTCAGAATTTGAGTTAATTGATGATCGACTTGAAGTCCCCCGAAAAAAAAAAGTAGATCGTTTCCTGTTTGAACTTGTATAACACTATAAGTG
>NW_026269045.1:1081-2251 GCF_000697945.3 Frankliniella occidentalis | reverse complement strand
AGCGCTCGCCGCATCCAAACGTTATATAAGTCCTCCTGAGCTGGCGCAGCCAACTCCAGGAGTCCACATTGCCTTGGCTGTCTGTACAGTCCGGTCCAGCCGGACGGTGCATGCGTTGTTTATTTATAGATGCACATTTTATCACCTTATGCAAGGGATTGCAAAAGTACACTTATGTAAAGTAATCTTATAATTTCCCACACAGAGGTGCAACTGGCGCGAGCCGGCCGTTGAAACATCATTCAGCCAACGAGGAATCAGTACAAATTACTTTGTTTGGCCTTTCTTCAAGCTATGTGTAGACCTCGGTGTAGACAAAGCAGTAGCCAAATTCAAGATGCGTCCGGTCTGTCTGTCTGTCGCTTTCCACTCGCGCAGTAATGGTTTTCTTCAATTAAAACTTTGACGGTTGAGAAACAGTTAGGTTTGAAGATGCGGCAAACACTTCGAATGGATCATTGTGTATATTCGCTGGAAATATATTCTCTTTTTATATTATTGTGCCCGTTCTAATCTTTTTTGACAATTTTTTTCCGTGCACGCAGCATTTACTTTATCAACGTCCTACGCGATGACATGATTGATTCCTCGCTGCAATCAGAGCCGTAACACCAGGTAATGAATCTATCGTTTACCTGGGATTCGGATTCGGATCGCGGTGGAAATTACGTGACGTACAGAGCAGCCTGTTATTGCCCTCACTCGTGATAACTGCACTCATTCTCGAGCTATTTTTGGTTCGCGTATTGGCATGGTATAAAATAAAGGAAATGGGAGAAGTGGGAAGGATAAAAAAGTGTCTATTTTTTTGCGCCTACACTGAAACAAAATGTGTTAGGTCGCACCTATAGGAGTGTTAAGTCGCACTTGTAAGGGTTTTAAGGGCTCAGTGTCCTTGCAAATAATGCATTAAGCTCAAAATTTCCTTCACGTCCCTGCAAGAGACTCAACAATGTCGACTAGCACTTACTGTTACACTTAGCCTAGCTGTATACCCGGTGTTTGATTAACCCCGATTACAGGAAGTACATTGTTATGAGGTGTACAGTACAACTCCAGAATTGCACGGGGTTATAAGCATGCAGCCACCTGGTGTGTACTCTCCACTTGTCTCTGCCGTGCGCACCGGCACGTAAACCTCAGAGAGGCGCGGCGTACAGTACGTCCAAC
>NW_026269045.1:0-322 GCF_000697945.3 Frankliniella occidentalis | reverse complement strand
GGGGCCCCGGGCAGCCTGCGCGGAGGCGTGTAGCGGTGCGGTGATTGTCGGGGACCCCAGAGAGAAGAAATTTCCGCGGGGTTCGAGATGCACGTGAATGTGTGTCTTGGAGCGTCACTACGCACGAGCAGAGCACGGACTCAGACTCACCCCACGCCCCGCCCCAGGAGGCCACAAGCCTGCCCTGACGCGGCCGTCAGCGAGTCGCAGCGGGAGCGCCTACCATCGCGTCTCGTGGCCGCGACTGGTGTCTCTACGCTCGGCGCGCCACGGCGAGAGAGACGTCCTCCTCGTACCGAGTGGTCGGCCGGTATCTTACGTA
>NW_026269044.1:14700-16322 GCF_000697945.3 Frankliniella occidentalis | reverse complement strand
AGGGAGTCCTACATGGCCGATGGCATGTAGATATCTGTGGACCCATAAATCCTAAAAGCAAAGAGGGACATGAGTACATTTTAGTTGCAGTTGAAGCTTTCTCTGGATGGCCAGTAGTAGTGCCACTGTTTAAACAGACAGCAGACGAGATAGCACAAGCTTTAATTACCCATGTTTTCTCTATCTTTGGAGCACCACAATCCTTAATGACGGACCAGGGCAGAGCTTCTGATTCCATACTATTTCAAGAAATAATGGAGCTTTACAACATGAAAAAGCTAAGGACTTCTGCGTTCCATCCAGCTGCAAATGGCAAAGCAGAACGGTGGATTAAAACACTGAAACAACATCTCATGATCCTGGTAGAAAATGACAGGCAAGATTGGCCTAAGTATTTACCATTCATTACTAAGGCATACAGAAACTTGCCTCACTCATCACACAAGTTCTCACCTTGCGAGGTTATGTTTGGAGCTGCCATGAGGACACCACTGGATATGGACAGGGGCCCTCCACCAAAAGAGGAACCCATGAACAAACTCTACCCAAATTGGGTTAGAAAAACTATGCAGGATATCCACGAAGTAGTTGCACATATGAGCAGAAAGGCTGAAAACAGAATGAAAGCTTACTATGACAGAAATGCAACACTTTCACCATTCAAAGCAGGGGACAAAGTCTACTTGTATTACCCCAGAAAAATTAAAGGCATTTCAGCTAAGCTAATTTCTAGATGGGAAGGGCCTTACGTGGTTACAAACATAATAAACGACTGCAATGCAAGAATAGAGAGAGTAGACAACCCCGATAAAAAGCTAATTGTCCACATAGATAGGCGAGCAAGATGTCCAGACGAAGCCGACGACAACAACAACAACATCGCTAGCGCTTGGTTGTTGTTTACGGAATGAACGCAACCATCTTAGCACTCGAAAAACTCGAACTCGATCGAGCGGCGCGAGAAATTCAAATCGGAACCGGTCGCTAGGAAGCGGGTACCGGGTACCAACCGGTTGCTAGGCAATCGGGTAGGTCGCTAGGCAACGGGTAGGCTTAACGAAAACAAAAGAAGGCTACTGACGCTATCTTAAGCCTAACGGTATTCCCCTCGGTTCTGAGAAGAGTCAACGAACACGGCGACTCGTTTTAAATTATCCGGAGCAATCCGAGTAAAGTGAAGTGAAAAACTTTGTGAAAATGGACCAAATTCCAGAAAAGAAAAAGACTTTTCAGAATTTAAAAGTAAAAGTGCCAGATAGAAGTGAGGAAAGAAAAATTCTGGAAGCAAGGAGACCCTCCAAGGGACTCACCAAGACTGAGAAAATGGACCCAGAAAAACTGGATAGAGTGATAAATAATGTCAAGAGAAAAATAGGAGAAGGAAACGAGAGCTGGGAGGCAAAAAGAGCCAAGCTCATGAAGCCGGAAGGGGGCCCAAACCTCAAGCAGAAAAAGAGGGCCGCAGCCCTAAGGAAGGCTATCGCCCAAGGGACCCAAATGGTAAGCAAAAGTGCCCAAGTGAGACTCTTTTAGAAAGAAAAGGGGAAGGAGAGATACCAAAAATTAGTATTTCCTGTTACAGAATTTGAAAATGCCCCAAGAAATCAAGGCTTACCCTAAGA
>NW_026269044.1:11842-13135 GCF_000697945.3 Frankliniella occidentalis | reverse complement strand
TTCTTAAAGTTGTTAAAAGACTGTAAATCGTTTCTGTTCTCAAGTACAATCAAAGCGTTCCTTTTACTTGTGATAAATTGTGTTGTAGTGCCAAAGCAAAGTGCTGTACTAAGTTAAGTGTTCATGCTCAAAGTGCAATAAAATCAATGGAAAAGAGAAAAAGAGTTTCAATCCAAACACCAAAATCATGCACAGAAGTTATTTATTACAATGAAGGATGCAAGTCCAAAAAGGGGCATGAAAATTACCAAGTACAATACAGGGTTACGAATACCAAGGACGCAGTCCAACGAAGGGGCATGAAAAATGTACAATGACAGTCAATCAAGAAATAGGAACAAAATCACAAAGGAGAATTAACACTCCACTTATTTAAAAAACGACATGAGGACGGAGTCGTATTAAAAACTAGTTAAACTTCATCGTAAATGTATCAGTCGAAACTTCATCTTAAATTTATCAGTCAAACTTCATTAACTTCATAAAAAGAATCTTTGGAACAAGAAAAAAATTGAATCTGGAAAAGATAAAGAAAAGTAAGAAAAGGCAAGGGATAAGAAATAACAGAGAGCCACAAAACAAAGAGAGGACAACTAACCTCACTCCTCTCGAAGGGGGCCGCCATCTTGAGGGGCGTCCGCCAGACGGATGAGCTCAGTCTGTAAAAGAAACATAAACATTGAAAAATAACAACAAAAATATCAACAACTAAAGGCGCGAGAAAACAAGGAACGCACAAAGGGCCAGCCAAGACAGCGCGCGCAAATGTAGCTACTATGTGCACCATAGAGAGCCTCCAAAGAGAATTTCAGGCGTTTGAAACAACTATGGCCAGTGAGAATAAATTCAGGGCCGGCAAAAGGGGCGCAAGGTCCACACCGAGGGGGTGATCACTACAGAAAGTAGGTGTACACATTACTCTTAAAGTCAAAGTGAAAGTGACAAAAAGTTGACTGAAAGTGATGAAAACTGAAAGAAAATGTGGACAAAAGTGACTTATCGTGCATTGATCAGATCAAAAATGAATAAAATAGAGGGGATATAGGCATAGAAATGAAGTAAACGTTGTAAAATGGTGAAAAAGTGAATGAAAGTGGAAAAGTGAAAAGTTGAGGTGTACGCATTTCCACGGAGTGATTATCCCCTCGGTCCACACAAAAGAACATCCTCGCCACTCTCGGTCGCACAATGATAATAAAGGAAAACGACCACAGACATGATTGGGAAACACACAGGGCGGGCAAGGAGAAAACCGTTACGGACAGGTTCAAACATACCTTGCTCATCGTCGCT
>NW_026269044.1:7904-8496 GCF_000697945.3 Frankliniella occidentalis | reverse complement strand
CCATTGTGGCTGTTGCGGTCCAGGCCCGGGCTGACCTGGGTTGGGCCAGGCCAAGCTGGGGTGGCCCAGGCTCGGTTGAGCTTGAGGCACGGTAACCCCCGATGGCACCGATGGCACGCCGAGCCCCCGCGTCCCGGGTTCGACGAACGGTGGCACACTACACTGCTTCACCGCTCCTGCGCCGTCCCCGCGTCGCCCCCACGCCGCCCGGGAGATGGCTCGCCTGCATTCGGTTACGCGGCCGGCGGAGAACACCTCGGTCAGCGGTAACCGCGTGCGGCTAAGTGTGGCTGGGCCGGGCTCGGTGCAGCCGAGCCTAGCCCGAGCCGGCCGATGTCCGGTCCGCTGCAGTGCAGCAGCCGACAGCGAGAGGTGCGGGGAGCGGGGAGGGGAAGGGGGGCGGTTCCGTGTGCAGGCCCGGGGCGCGTTGTTACTCTCTCACGCACAGGGCCCGCGGCCAGCGCTGACCGGGTCGGTCAGCCGTTTTTGCTCAGCTCAGAAAGTCTCCTCAGCTCTCATCTCTAAAGAAACGGCTAAAAAATGCTCCTAGTACTAACCGGAAGACTCAAAAAGTATTCAGATCCTGTTTACC
>NW_026269044.1:0-1484 GCF_000697945.3 Frankliniella occidentalis | reverse complement strand
TAACCTTTTCATGGTATACTCTATTTACAGTACCGTTGCCTGATGGTTGGTAGAAGGCGGTGTCTTACAATACATGACAGAATTGAGCTAGAGACCTTTGATTTTCACGGTCGTTTTGTGTTAAGAAAAAGACAGATCGAGTTCAAAGATGAGCATTCTAGCTCGAAAATTGGATTTTTTTAAAAAAAGCATAAGCAACGGGTCCGAAAAAGAAAATGCTTTTTTGAAGATATTTGTTTTAAGGTTTCCTAGGGGTGACTCATCAAAGTAGAGCTCTATGGATGAAATTTTTGTCTGTTTTGCTCTACCTTAAACCGTTGAGGCGCTAGAGGGTATTTTTGACGAAAAAAAGCGAAGAAAATGTACAACTCTGCATGCTTAGTCGAGGTGACGGGCCGTAGACCCGTATCTTTGTGTACATAGATGTATGCCAGGCGCGTCGCAGCGTAACAGTGTTTCGTGAGACATCGCGAAGCCTGTTACGCGAGACGTGGTTTGGCGTACATCTACCTTGTTTTACTCACGAGGACAGCTGTATCGATCTTTTTCCTTTTCACAATTTTGCAGCAATAGATGCAATTGCAAATTCCGTGCAGAGATGGTAGCACTATGAATAGCATGCGTGGAAGATCAGTGTTTCGTCTTATCTTGGAGAGGGGATGAGAGCGGCGCGTTATCACCTCGTGCTTTCAAGAGGGTCGAGCAGTGGAGAGTTAAGACTAGAGGAGGGCCAGGAAGTTTGATGTGTTGAGTCCAAAGAGGATTGTGTAGGGGGAACCATTGTGGCTGTTGCGGTCCAGGCCCGGGCTGACCTGGGTTGGGCCAGGCCAAGCTGGGGTGGCCCAGGCTCGGTTGAGCTTGAGGCACGGTAAATGACAAAGTTTTTAGCACTTGTTACATTTTACACAACATAAACTTTTAAGAAATGTCATGACAAATGTGCCATTGCTTGTACTGGCATGCAGAATGCACTTCGCTTGACGTCAGCCAGATGTATAGGGGGCGCGGAAGCGGCCTGGCCCCGTCCATCTGTGCCACACACAGGGCGTCGTAACTTAACGCGTAAAGCGATGATAATACAAGTGTAACGGATAAATCCGTTTTTTATAATGATGTTACGTTTTTAAAACAACGTTTTTGTTTTCGTTCTTTTATGAAACGGTATGGTATTACGATTTCACAAACGAAATAATGTTACATTCTATATTTTATAAAATTGCGATATTACCTCCCCGCCCCCTCCCAGTTCCCAGCTGCTACGTCCGGACTGGACGGCATTGGCGATTTACTTCTAGGGTTTTGATGTCGAGTTTTAAATTAAACTGCCTGCCCTTACTTGAAATTTTATTATCAGTACTATAGCAGTATACTGCTAGTAAACAAACGCCCATTGTGTCTAACCATGTGTGGTGTGGGGTCAGGCGTCAGAAGTATTCCTAAAATGACCGTTGAAACCAAGATGTGTAAGCACTGTTAAAAGCCTG
>NW_026269043.1:16637-16931 GCF_000697945.3 Frankliniella occidentalis | reverse complement strand
CCGACAAGGTTATCCCCACTTTAATTTTTTAGGCTCGGCCTTTGCGATTTGCGTCCGCCCTGAACAAGGATGTTGACTGTTGACTTTTCACACCACCAACACAGAAAGAAAGATCATACCTTCGTTGCTTCCAACAGTGCTGAAGAAGGAAAGGAGAAAACATCAACACTCCAACACCTTAACTCAGGTAATCGCATGCAACACACAGGTGCGCGACACACACACACACACACACGCACGCACACACACGCACGCATCAGCATCACAATAGGCACCCACCGCCAAATTTACGCG
>NW_026269043.1:8905-9846 GCF_000697945.3 Frankliniella occidentalis | reverse complement strand
GCTACACGCCTTTGGCGTACAATGACTGTACACCCACGATTAACAGTGTAGGGAGCTCTCCGATCACCTTCCTTGCGTGGCCGAGCAAAAGCAAACCGATGTAGCCACACCACCGACCACCGTGGCGGCGCCGGCGCCAAAACCGTTCGCGTGTAAAGCGACCCCCCCCCCCCGACAACTGACAGTCCTAATGCAATTTGCCGGACACTGGATGAAACGTGTTTTTCGCGTGAACGCCACAAGACCCCGCACGCCACGCTACGCCACGCGAGCAGGGCGGGCGTCAAGAGGCGTGCCGCAATTAGTTGAGTACATAAATTGACTCAGTGCCAAAGGAATTAATGAAACATCCTCGGATGGTCTCGTCCAGGTGCCGTGCGTGCCGGAGACAGCGGCTGGGCAGAGCAAAGGGTTTCAAAGTGCAGCGGATACCGGAGGACAGTAGAAACATTCCCCAGACTACCGGCGCACTAGGGCTGCTTGATGACTTATTCGATACCCGCGGCTCGTCCGCGTCACATATGAGGAGTCACTCAGATCCGGCCGATATGCCGGAGAGGAATGCGGCGGCTTCCTGAGCAGCGCTGCGTATCGGTCGCTCGAAAAACAGAGAGCATTATTTCGATAGTAAATCCCGACACCGCCTTGCTCACGATGCGGACGCCGCCGCCTTTGCACCGCCCCTCGGCAGCAAGGCAGGAGAGATGGCGTCACCAGGCGAATAGTGTTACCGTTTAAGATCTATATAGGCCACCTCATTAACAGAAGCCCTCACTTCATTGTTGCTATGTCATGTGATGTCTGAATTTCCAAACCTCTCATGAAAAATGTTTCATTGGTACGTGTTTGCGAAATTACTTTTTTGGACTCTACTGTGCAGCTCCCGTAGGAGAGAGCGCCGCTTGTTTCACTACAGACTACAACACGCAGTGCCCCCCCCC
>NW_026269043.1:3471-4030 GCF_000697945.3 Frankliniella occidentalis | reverse complement strand
GGCAAGACGCACGGTCAGGGTGCAGAGCGCAGGCACAGCTAATTTGTACACCAGACGACCGACGTCAATGCAGATGCTTGAAAGGCTGTTTATTGAGGTGGATCTCTAATTATCCACCTCCTTCAAAAATTCTTTATATTTCTATAAAGAGATAGAGAGGAGTTTCCCCGACAGAGTGTACCTGAGGAGAGGTGCACGGGTGGCACATCTATGGCGGAGCGAGTCCGGCACAGTCCGGGAGGCTTGGGAAGGCCACCCGGCGCCGGCGCCACCTGTCGGAGGGACCGGAACTTCACCGTGCAGAGATGTGCGGCAGGAGGGCGATCGGAGAGCTCCCCGGATCGAACGTCCTCCGGTGCCAATCTCGGATACAGTCCCCTAAATTTTCGTATTTTGCCTGCAAAGAGGTACACAAAATAGTAAAATTTTGAGGTCTAAAATCGGCACCGGAAGTCGAACAATCCAGGGAGCTACACTGTTAATTGGGGGTGTACAGTCATTGTACGCCAAAGGCGTGTAGCACCCAAAACTGTACGCCTTTTGGCATGTAATGACTGCA
>NW_026269043.1:0-506 GCF_000697945.3 Frankliniella occidentalis | reverse complement strand
ATAAATACATTCATCATACACAATATCAAGACACCAGATACAAGATACACAAGATACAAAATACAGAGCAAAATATTACATACAAAGAGGTACAACAATACAATATACAAAATACACTAACAATACTCAAGTTAGTCACATACTCACAGCAAATATAGTTCACAAGAAATACACTTGGCAAAAGCAATAGTTTAGTTAACAATCAGAAAACAAAGTCAACGAAGTAACATCTGAGAAATTCTTCAACTGGACTCGTAACAAGACCTGAACCATCATAATAACATAGGATTGCCTACCCCCGCCGCACTCAACGTGTTAACAGTTATTTTTACTACATTTTTTAAAAATTTGGATCGTCTATGTGTTAACACAGAGTGTTTTATCCGTAAAAGATAGAGCACAATGTTTACAGTTTTATACCGTTGTACCAATCAACAGTTTAAAACTCTGTTAATGCTGTGGATTCTTTCTCATCACTAAAGTCCGCGTTTACCCGCGCCTTGGAT
>NW_026269042.1:17530-19528 GCF_000697945.3 Frankliniella occidentalis | reverse complement strand
TGACTTTGTTACTTTGATACCCTCCCCCTTCTCTCGCAAAAGGGACATGCGAAGCAGCGTCAGAGGAGTAGTCCGCTTTTGTCCTTGCCCGCTCTTGTGTTCGTCCGGGGGAAAAGAGAGGACTAAAGAAGTGTCGGTGGAAGGAAAGAGGAGGGGGTCACTGGGTCGTTGCGTCGGCTCTCCACTCCGTGCAATATAATATCAGCATCTCGGCTTGCTCATTCATTTTTGGGCCTGTAAATTTATTCTCTGGTTTTCCCCCTTTCCGTTGTTGCCAAGTACGTACTTTGGTACGCCATCGGGAAAGCGACCTATGTTCGCTTTCAGTTTGGCAGATGTTGCAAAGTGAAAAATATGCGCACTTTTGACGCACCTTGACGAACATGCAGCGACCGACTAGCAAAGTTCGCGACTAGTACGTTTCTGTTCGTCATGACAAACTAAAAACACTCTAATAGCACATACAGAATATTTTGCGCCGGTGCCGGCCGCTCTGTAAACCCCTCTGGTTTCTGACCGCCCTTAGGTGCGCCCCTAAGGCGCCAACACCCTCCCCAGGTCCTTGTGCGTCCCGGCGTACCCCCTGGAGATTCCAATGTAATCGCACAGTAATGGCCTGGCGTAGCCTGGAGGAGCCTGGCGGCCTACTGCAGGACGGTCAATAATCTATCATGGGGCAGAGCGGTCAGTCATTACCGGGGCATTGTGGGTAGCGCTGAGGGGAACAGCACAACCATCGGGAAAAACTGATGTCACTTTAAAAGAGTTCTACTCTGGTAATCCGAAAGGGGCTACATCTAAATGCAGAACTCTATTCGCCGTTATAATTGCGAATATAGTTGTTATGCAGTTGTAAGTGGTGAACTGAAACGTTTTGCGGCTTCAGATGAATAACCAAACACTCGCCACTCTTACTTCTGTAACAAAAGGTGTTTGTAATTAATCGTGGCGAACTCCTTTGTTACTTTGGTACTCAGTTTCAACAAAAGCACCTTTCTTATGAAGTTGATCTGAGGAACTTTTGTTTGTGCAGTTTCAACGTCAGTTCTTTTTGTTGCGCATTTGCAATTGGATTTTCTTTGTTTTCGACTTACATTTGAATGACGGATGTTCGCTTTATTGAACTGCTGAGTATTTCTTCAATGGGGTAATTTTCATAGACTACTACGAAATTCACAGACGTAAAAGTCTCTTTAGCCGCCATTTTCTTACGAACGTTAGTTTCGTAACGATCTCGGCCAGCACAACAACCGCCCTTCACACCGATCTTCCCGCAGCAGACAGGAGCTGGCTGGACCCTGTGCCCTGTGTCCCCGGCGGGGTGACAACACAGTTGGCGTCGCGCTGGCAACCGGGTAGCTGGGAAGGTGCCCATCAAAGTAAACGGACCAGCGGAAAGAGGGGAAGTTGTTTCAAGATCAATAAAACAGGGGAAAGCAGACTCAGAGTAAAAAAGCAAACAAAGAAATAATAAAAAGGGGTTTGGCCCAAAAAATGGAGGGGGGAGGGGTAAGAAAGGGAGAGCAGTGGGTGCGGAGTGCGGTGGAGCTGCGCTTTCATCCGTGCTCCTCGCGCTCGACTGCGAAAACTTTTTGATTGTTTTTCGTCTTTATCCGCTTGCGTCATTTGCGGCCGGGCGTTTTGAAATAATCCCGGCCCGTCAGCGATCACGGGATTGGGCTGAGTGATTGGGCCGTCGTGCCGCCGCCGTGCCGCCCCCGGCCGATGTTCCGCCCCCCCGGCCGATGTTCCGCCCCCAGCCGCTGAGCGCTGCCAAGCTCAGCCCCCGGGGGTTAGGCCGCCACTCGGTGCGCCGCGCGGCCGTGTCCACCGGGTGGCCTACCCTCCGCTTCGCGGGCGCTCCCGCCGCGCGCTCCGTTCGATGCTGTGTGGTGTGAGTCCGGCAGTCTCTCTGTCTGTCTGCCTATGAGCGTCGTCGCAGGAAGTGTGGTGGGTGGTGCTCAGCTGCAGTGGTCCTAAAAATGTGTTGTCAGAGAT
>NW_026269042.1:12232-12935 GCF_000697945.3 Frankliniella occidentalis | reverse complement strand
TGTGGGCTCTCAAGCGGGCACTTTTCTGGAAAGCACAAGCCAAGGTCCGAGATTGGAGGGAGTTCTTTACACTCTGTGAAAACCTCGCAACACTAACAATGTTACCCCCAGGCAAAACTGTTAAAATTTAAGTTGTAAATTAGCAGTAAATGTCTTTGCTAATTTTTATGATGAATGTTGTTGTAGCGTACAACAATCTTATTCGTTGTGTTAGAAACAGATAATTGTAATATAACAACGTCTTCTTGTTGGGAAACCAACCAATGTTGATATTTTACAGACTTAATTGTTTGGTAACGAATTTTTGGGTCACATAACAAGAAATTTGCATTACTACAACCTTTTTTCAACTGGTGTGTCACATGTCATCACAAAATTATTTGGTTTTCAACAAACATATTTTACAGTGTAGTCACCCCTGCCTTCTGCTGGTGCAACTTTGCGTTCCAAAATTTGTTAAATTGGTAACGTTGTTGCAGAGGTTTATACGCCTGTGATTGCTATGTGCGTTGCACTGCGCCGATCTCGTCGTGAGCATGAGACCGGTGGGTAGGCTGACGTAGTCTGCTTTACGTTCAGCAGTGCCCGTAGTCGGCTGCCTTCCCCCGCGGCCGCTTCGCCTCCTCGCAGTCATGCCAACATACCCCAACTTAGGGCGAAAATAATATTGTCACTATCGAGATGGAGGCTGTGCCTCTATGTA
>NW_026269042.1:5214-5811 GCF_000697945.3 Frankliniella occidentalis | reverse complement strand
GGGAAGGGGGAGGGGAGCGGGTGGGGGAGGCAGCCGACGCCCCCTCACCTCGGCGTCTGCTGGACTGCAGTGGCGGCCAGAGTCTGCGGTCAGCTCGGAGGGCCGGGGTGGGAGCCAGAGAAGGAGGGGGGGGGGGGGGGTTAGTTGGGACAACTTGCATCACATCCTGCCTGAAATAGAGATGAGGCTAAAGGCGACCGACCCCGCTCAGTGTTCAGTCGAGGAGCGCGGGGGCAGACCCGGGGGAGGGGGGGGGAGGGGTTTCGAACGGTGTCCCCTCTCCCCCTGCCCTGCCCTTCCCCTGTGCCCACATTCTCCTTCCAAAGGATGTGGCGCGGGGGGTTCAACGGCCTGTTTGCTTTGACTTGAGCTCCGCGCTGCCGCCGCCCTCTCCAAGTCAGACGTCCATAATAATGTATATGATGTCAGCCGGATCAGCTGCGGCAGCAGTCTTTGGACAGCAATAACAATTCTCTTATCAAAGTGGCAGCACATTTTTCATTTTCATTGAATGGGTATCCACGTCGGTATACTACCCCCCCCCCCCTCCTCTCTCGCTCTCCCCCCTCTCCCCCTCTCTCCCCCTCTCTCCTTCCT
>NW_026269042.1:0-703 GCF_000697945.3 Frankliniella occidentalis | reverse complement strand
CGAAGAGGTATAGGAGGGCACGTCGAGCAGAGATTACGGGGCACACGCTCGCTCCCTCCAGGTGACAATCCTGAGGGAAATTGCCACACGCCTAGCGCCGTAGATCTTACCGTATTAGACTCTAGGGTCCATTTTAGTTTTATATTCTGTTTTCGAAACGGAAAGAACGAAAGGAGTAGTACAGGGACCCAACAAATCCAAAGGAAGGCTCAACGCACGAACGCACGAATCATCTGCAGCTTTGTGTGACGTTCCTCTGTAAGCGCCGAGTCTCCCGAAACAGTCTGTGTTGCTACACCTGACTCGATAATGTCCGCAAGGCCCTTGTAGGCCGAGGCGCGCTGAGTAACGCCTTTTGTTGTAAAAAGGACGACTCTTTCGACTAACTCGATTCTTGTAGAGCGTGGCGAGCTTTGGGGGTGCTATTATTGCATTAGTTACTAAGGGTGTCACTAAAATTGGCGAATCTAGCACTATTTTGTGGCAGCACTCTTGTTTTTGCGGCGTCCCGGTGTGTCTGTGGACAGCGTGCCGCTTGCCATAACGAGGCCCAAAGTGCCCTCCTCGAGCGCAACTCTGTGGCTTTCCGAACAGAGTCATCTATCCTTTCCCCCGCATATGGGTCGCGGCCAAGGCGCCAGAAAGTCTTATGGCCGGGCTGGGCGTGGCCTGGCCTGGCTGGGCTTCGCGCCGCCCAGACGCC
>NW_026269041.1:5957-6907 GCF_000697945.3 Frankliniella occidentalis | reverse complement strand
GGTCCCCAGCCGCCGGGGCCCGGGAGGCTCTCAGTCGACGCCCCGCTTGGCTGGTCGGAGGCCCCCGAGCCCCAGAAGCCGCCCGCCCCGGGCACCGCGACACACGTACACGCGCGGCACGCTGGCGCGGGAGGTGGCCGGTTCCGCGGAGCCTGTGGAGGCTCGTGTCGCGCTGCGAGGGAAGTGCGCGGAGTGGCGTCCTGAGTGAGCCACGGTCGGACATCCGGCTCACTAACTCGCGGAAGGGAGCTGGAGCACAAGATTTGGGCAGGACTGCGATCTGTACGGCCTGCGGAGGACTGAAGGACGCTGAACACGA
Organism: Frankliniella occidentalis; assembly: GCF_000697945.3. Lineage (NCBI taxonomy): Eukaryota > Metazoa > Arthropoda > Insecta > Thysanoptera > Thripidae > Frankliniella > Frankliniella occidentalis. Next base: position 6,588 of record NW_026269041.1, on the reverse strand, counting down.
GGTTTAACGCGGCCCCTTCCATCACGGCCTCCACAGCCCTTCTTCGATAAGAGTTTACTCTTCCAGCACCTGCGGCTGCGCGGCAGTTGGGGGTAAGATCGCATGGTAGTTGACTTGACATAAATCGAGAATTAGAAGTAGTCTAGTCGACCTTAACCCTGCTTACTTCAGAGGGAACTCGAAAAGATGGGAGCAGGAGAACCACAGAAGTCTTCTACAAAATTCATTCAGTACTCATTGCAAGTTCTTCATTCGGCCATGCGAGACAATTTTTGTCAGATGTGCCCAACATCTGTGATATCAACGCCCTAAGGCCGGCTTTGAGCGGGTGGGTAAGCAACCCTACGTCAGGCATCGGGGTGGAGTAAAATATGCATTTGTGGCCCATAGTGTGCAACTGCTTGACGCACGTAAGTGTGCAACTCCGTAGTTGTGCACGGGCAAGTGCACAACTATGGAGTTGTACCGTTACAAGTTTTAAGCAGTTGCAGACTTGATTTATCAGTAGTGCAGTGGTGTAGCTATAGATCACGAAATGCTCGTCTGGATGAAAGTAAACTTTATCGACACCCATTTGTTCCATGTTAGACTGCGCTGGCGTAGCGCTTAGTTTTCCTTTCTTATAGAGAGT
>NW_026269041.1:1411-1845 GCF_000697945.3 Frankliniella occidentalis | reverse complement strand
CCGCTTGTGCGGCACAGCATGATGGACGGTGTGTGTACCCGAGTTTGGACCATAATGGTACGTCGGTATTTCTCAGATGCATTCGTCAAAGCACGAGATCTCGGCGCCTGCGAGACTCTGGGTGGGCCAGCCCGCAATACACACATGCACGGCAGGCAAGATGTTGTCTACCATCTAGGCGCTGTTACGAAACAAGTTCGGGTTCAGCCAATGCAACCCAAGTAACAGAGATTCGTCTGAAACACGTCAAGTTAAAGTAAACTGACGTTACTACTAATAAGTCACGTTGACGTGTTTTACATTGCGATGTTTGACGTAATTTTGACGTCAAATTGACGCAATATTGACTCTCTACAGTCACGTTTATGTCACTTATGACCTAAAAGTGTCAATATTACGTCACTTTGACGTGAAAATTTCGTCAAATATCGCGA
>NW_026269041.1:1055-1361 GCF_000697945.3 Frankliniella occidentalis | reverse complement strand
ACTTTGACGTGAAAATTTCGTCAAATATCGCGATTTAAAACACGTCAACGTGACGAAATGGTAGTGACGTCAGTATACTTTAACTTGACGTGTTTCAGACGAATCTCTGTTACATGGGAGGGAAGGTATCATAGCGCCTAGATGGTAAGCAACCTCTTGCCTGCATGTGCATGTGTAACTGCGTGCGACGCACGCATCGCATCTCAAATCTAATATCCCACCTCACACCTCTATCCACCCTCCACTTCCGCATCTCGCATCGCATGAACGCACAACGCACCACGCATCGACAAAGCATCTTACAAC
>NW_026269041.1:0-625 GCF_000697945.3 Frankliniella occidentalis | reverse complement strand
ATATGGGTTCCAGATATGTACCCAGATACTGAAACTTTCCAAGTAAGCTATTTGTTTCAATTTTGTCTTCAACCAAAGAAATGTGAGTGTAATTAGTCAACGTTGTAAATGCTGCCAACATACTTGGAAATAAGAACAGTAAGCGGGGGTCAAGGGGGCGGCAACCCCCTTGCATTCAAGTATGGAATATTATGTGTTACATGTTACATTTAGTTGAGCCTGGCGGCGTGGTGGTGGAGCCGCTGAGGTCTCCCGCCCCGGATCCACGCTACGCCACGCCGCCAGACCCAGTCTGCGCCCCGGAGGAGCCGCCCCCGGGAATGGTGAAGATTAAAAAAAAAAGCGGGGGTCAAGGGGGGTGGCAGCCCCCTTGCATTCAAAATGTGTAATGTAATACTGGCAGGGAAAAAAATCCTTTCTCAAATTAATTGGGAAATCTATGTTCGGGTGCAAAGGGAACGAAACGCCGCAGGCGAAGCTACCGTATACATCCTAGAAATAATAAAAAGTTTGCAGGTAACAGCCACAGTTCTTAAAATACAAAGTAAAGTCACGAATTTACATTTTCGCGGAACGCTTTCTTCTTTAAGCGGACGCGCTTCGCCCCCTCCCCACGCACTTCGCC
>NW_026269040.1:10627-12721 GCF_000697945.3 Frankliniella occidentalis | reverse complement strand
TGTTGGAGGTGTACAAACCCCTGGTACGGGCATAACTCATAAAAAATATCCTCTTTGAAAAAAGAATCTCCATTTTTTTTTTATTATTAAGAACTAATTCCATATTGTTTCTACAGGAATACTCGTTGCAAAGAAGTCTTTATTCCGTAACACAGTGCCAAATGGATGTGGAGGTGGTACTGTCTTTTTTGTCACCCAAGGTGGCCATCGCTATCTTAAAGTTAGTATTGTTTCGTGTAGTCTTTTTTTCTTTTAACACTTTCCATGCAGGGTCTTTACTCACTGGAGAGTATCCTATTGTGTGCCATGAGTCCATAATGTGGACCCAAAAATAATTGTATACAGTATTAAAACTCGCTTTTGCTTTCAACTGCAATTCAGGATACAGAGATGAGGGAAGAAGGGGGCACAGGAGCTATTGTTGAGTCTGTGCGTGCTGGTTTAGTAATGCAACTTAAGGAAGCTGTTGGTCATCCAAGCATCATGGCCAGAGAGGAAAAAATTTGCAAGTATGGTTTTGATGAAATTGTGTTGTATGTGTGCTTCACATTGTTCTTCTTGGAATACTTTTGACTTTGCTTTCTTGTTTCAGAATGGTTCTAGCACACATTCGCACCATTCCAGAACTTATACTTCTTGGTAATAATTCTTCATCTGTTCAAAGACTCCCAGTGTTTTCTTTCATGGTTAGGCACCCTCGAGGCACTTTCCTACACCACAATTTTGTTTGTGCTATCTTAAATGACGTATTTGGGATTCAAGTGAGAGGGGGTTGTGCTTGTGCGGGTCCATATGCTCAAGATCTACTTGGCATTAGTGAAGAACTAGCAGCTGATTATGAGGCAGTTTTAATGGAAGACAGGTTGGTTTACATAAAACACAATTATCATTTCTTTCAAGAAATATTTTCTCCCAATCAATGTAAACTTGTTTCATAGCCGTTTAGATCGAACTCACTTAAGGAGGAAGGGAGAACATTCAACATATGAAATGTTAAGGCCAGGATTTGCCAGAGTTTCCATTCCATACTTTATGTCTGACTCAGAGATAGCATTTGTGTTGGAAGCTCTGAAAATGGTTGCAACTGAAGGCTGGAAACTTTTACCTCAATACATTTTGAACCCAGACACTGGAGAATGGAGACATAACACAAATACGGTAATATTACAATTTTTTTTTATTTTTTTAATCTACATGATTTTGTAGTTTTGTTTCTTTATTCAGACAAGTATGACAAAAACTTTCTTCAAAATTTTAGGTTTTCCGAGACAGAAAGTGGCTTGGATCTATTCGCTATGTTGATGGAAAGATGCAATCCTTTGAACGTCGTGTATCTGGACAAACTCCTTGTCCTCATGACACGGGTGATTGCTTGCATACTGCTAGAAACATTTTCAACAAAGCAAGAAAAGTTAGTATCAGGATTGTTCCAACCCAATTATTCTTTTGTTTCTTGTAGATTGTTATTGACTGTCTGACTATTTTTCTTTTTTAATATCAAGATGGCCCAGAGGTATCCTCTTCCTGACCAACGACTCATGTTTGATCAAAATACTGCTGCATTACGTTGGTTTATGCTGCCAAGTGAAGCTCAAGACTTGCTTCTGGGCAATGTTCAGAATGTAAAACAGGAAGTGCCTTTTGATCCTACTCCATATTCTGGTGCAAGAGGTCGTACTTCAAGCTGTGACAGTGCCTCCTCTGGAGAAACAACACCTGGTGTGCAACAAACTAGTCCTATCAGCAATGGTAGTACTCCACCAAAATGTCCTTCGGCCACGTCTTTTGCTCGGCACAACAGCTTATCAAGTATTGAAAATTTGCCACGATTTGTGGGGAGCCCAACTGCACCCATACAGACTAGAACAAGGATAAATTCTTTACAAGTTCCTGTAAGTATATATTAGATTTTTTTAAAACAAAATTTTAAAGTAATGTTGAATGTAATTTTGAATGTTGAAAGATGTTTGAGCTTTGTTGTCTGATGGCATGCTGATATGTGTAGTTAAAAAAAATCTTTTCTATGCTTCTCAAATTGTTTTTGAGCTCTCCAAGTGTTAATTTATAAATATGAAAAGGCAAAATTCACTGTTG
>NW_026269040.1:2306-9575 GCF_000697945.3 Frankliniella occidentalis | reverse complement strand
TGTTTGTATATTAAAAATCATATTTTGCTCTCAAGGGAACGGGACCTCAGAGTGATTCGTCCTTTTGTGTATGTGAGAGAGAAAGCCTTACGCCAATTTGCTGAAAGTAAGGGACTCCCTATCATACCAGAGAATTGTCCAGCCTGTTTTGAAGCTCCTAAGGTTTGTATGAAATTAATTTAAGTTGTAGAAGGATTTTGAAAAATTCCAGGATAAAAATTAATTCTTTTGTTCAGGAGCGTCATCGTACCAAGCAGCTCCTGGCTCAGCAAGAAATACTGTTCCCTAAAATTTTCTGGAGCTTGCGGTCTTCTCTTCACCCTCTTTTGAGTTTTCGGTACACTGGACAGGAGGGTGCTGTTTACAGTAAAAATAGGAGAAAGTCATCATCTGGAGTAGATCCACCTGGATCTGCACCTCCACAGGATGGATCAGATACTGAGGAAGAACCAATCAGTTAAATCCATAGGAGAAAAACATTCACATGTTGTTGATAAGACTGGAAAGAAATTTCTTGTTCCTTTAATGGTATTACAGGACTGCAGCAAAAACAGAAACAAACTTTGGTTTGTAAATCTTAAAGTAAAAATCAACACAGTGAGCCATTGTCAATACTTGCCACTGTTAATGAGTGACGAAGCTTTCTATTGCCCAAAGTGTACTTAGGCGCTCCTTATTTTAAAGAGAATGACAGTCTGTTAGTTACATCTAAGATTTTCTGCCAATATCATAGATTGATTGATTCTTTTGTTTTAGCCATTTTTGTTTTTGTTGCACATGGTTATTGATTGTAACTTTCCAATTTAAAACTATGATATTGTAGTCTTTTCATTTTATTACATTAATCATGTGGTACCCATTTCTCATTGTAGATAATTTATTTCATCAAATCAGTAATCTGATAGAAGCATGTTTTTAAGGCTGTGTTTCATTGGCAGTATAGTTGCTACAGAGGTCATTCGTTAATGTATATTGAATGTGTGTATATAGCTCTTAGGTTAAATGCATACAAATGAAAATAATCAAATTTGTTAAAGTCACAAAGTTCTGCTGTCAGTGAATTGACCTGTAGGTCTGAATATTTAATTATTCCATTATTTAGCTGATAACTTTGGATATGTGTGCATCACACACAACTGGAGACAAGTTGTAGTCTCTTGATTAAAATACACAGTTGAGAGTACAAATTAGTAATGTAAAGAATAATACTTCTTATTCATGCTGATGCTGACACATTTTTAAATTGTCTCTCAAGTGTATGAAAAGCAAAACATTGGCTGTGCCAAATACTGGTATGCACTTATTTGCATATGTGAATATTTATGTACATAAATGCTTGTGATACTCAAAAGAGTGACCAAGCAGTTCCACTTATTAAATGTGATAACAAAGAGATTAAACAGTCTTCTCTCTAAAGGCAACAAATGAGATCTGTTGAAGCTTACCAATTATTTTTAATTTTTTTCCAAGTATGTGTCTGAAGTTGTTTTAATTGTTGAGATATTTCTTGTGGATTGAGTGAGTACCTTCTTGTAGGTCTACTGCAACCAGTGTAGGTCTAAAATGTACTAAAGGTATGGGCTACTTAAAATGTTCTTTTTATTTTTGATGACACTCATGTCAGGTACGCCAATTGTGTACAGTTGTAGGATTTTCGAATAGCATTGATATTAGTTGATTTTAATAAAGAAATATAATTGAGAATAGTTTTAGTACTGCACTTCTGTAGATACTAATTATTCACAGGCTATCCAATTATTTACTCATGTACGTAAACTTCCATCAATGTTTAGTGCTTGTATCTCAGTGTACGATGAGTGTACTTTCAGCATTATCATGTTAAGATTCTTCAAAGATTCAAACTCATACCATTTATTTTTCATTCAATGTGTTCCTATTTCAATACTGTGTTTACAATGTTCATTGTTACTGAGCTTCCAAGAGGTTCTTGGCATATCTAAAGATGCCTGCTTCAATTATTGGGAGATATGATAAAAAAAATAATTATGTGTATGTACTTGTAACGTAGAGTTCATTACTTATTGGTGTTGAGTAATAATTTTATAACAATATTCTGACGTTTGGGTGTGCTTTGCACGCATGTCTATGATTGGGATGCCTTTCTTTGTTCAATGAAATTGAATGGAAGTGGTGAACCAGTTAATACCTCAAACTTACTTACCTTACAGTGGTGGTCAACATCATTCATTCATTCATTGTCTCATCATGAAAAACTACCTTAATATATAATTTTACATTGTGTATACAATTTATAAACATTGTTCATAATGACTATTGTTGCTTTCAATACAGTATATTGGCTCTGGTAGCCAACTTCATTTCAACTTAATTTATTTTCTCTCCGCTTCCTCTCTCCAGTTCACTCAGTTGATCAGGGGATATTTGGGACATTAAAAGTACACATATTTCAAGATTTTTTTATGCAATTTATTTGGTTTGTCTTATCAATAATACATAAAAATGTCCATTTTTCTTATTATTTTAATAATACATAAAAATGTCCATTTTTCCTAACTGGAGCTCAGTGCGCTCCCTTGCCTACTACCCATTCAGCAGGCAATACCCCAAGCAAACAAAACAGGTGCCTTCAAAATCGAATTACTCTATATAGTATGATATGCGTGTCAATTAGTCATTCAGTGACATGTGAATTAGTATGGCGCTCCTTTGCAACAAAGAAACAGATATGTTGACAAGGTTGTGAATTGAACAAAGTTTTATGTAGAAATGCTTAAATTTTGATGATTCTGAAGAGGGGAAAATTCAAATGATGGTATCATGACTAGAATAATCATTAGATTTTATTACCGCGTTTAATTCATGTAAGGAGTTAACAACTTTGGATGTTTATTGGAATATATGTGGCACTATAGACTATGAAACTAATTCTTCGTCAACTATACAAATATACTCTTAATGCAGCAAAGATCAAGGTGTTGCGCATCATTGATTGTTTGCATGTTGCTGTAATAGTAAAGTTGTTACGATAGTAGTAGTTGTTGTAGCAGAAGGCTATTTACACATTGAACAGACATCTCCTTTCGTCTAGCTTTCCCAGATGGAGGCACTTCAACACTGGCCGACGGAGCCTGACATCCAAAATATATATTTCTCTGGAAGGGTCGATTTTATAAATGAACGAAGTAAAATAAGGTAAAGGACACACCACAATTTCACAGACTCTACAAGTTATCATTATGATCAAACGAAGGGGTCGTTTATCCAGTACTCCGTAACCAGCCCCAAACGAAATATGTATGTATATTTATTTATTTTTTTGAAAAGAAAGAAAAAGAGAAAAAAGTTTCCGTGGCTTCTACCACATTGCTTAACACTACCTAGCAGTGCCTATCGCTCCCTGCGGCTATGTTTTCACGAAACCAAGCCTTGCTGCTAAGCACTGCTTAACATTGTGATTCCAGCACCAGTCGCCAGCAAGTTCGATAAAGGTGACGCCCTCCCCGAGCGACGCGAAATAACGTATCGGTGGCGCAACGGTCACGGTAAAGCTAACAAATTGCCTTGCCAGCCGCGGCCCCCGCGGGCTGCGCCGGGCTGCGGGGCCAGACAGGCAGCGCCGCACTGCAGCGCCGCCTCGCGGTGTGGCCTACCCCGTACACCGCGGTAGGCGGCCGGGGGCCGGGGGGCCGGGGCCAGGCCGAGAGTCACCATGACCTCCAGATTACGCCGCCTCTGCGCCACCGGGACGATTTCGAGTCAATCACAGAAAAGTTTCGATTTATTCCACCCTCTTCTCACCCCCTCATCATCGGGAGGAAACAACATCCTGGCGTCTGGCATGTATAAAGGATTATATTTAAAACAAGTATGTATCTTTTCCCTCTCGCAACACTACAACAGCAAATGTGTCAGTGAGATGCGTTCGGGACTGTTGGGTGCGGGAGTGTGCAATCAGTCGCGCTCTCTGGCCGAGAGGCATCGCACGCTCGAGCCCCTTCACGAAACAGTAAAACGCTATAAGACGTCCCCTGGTCCGTCTGTCGCACAGTAAGGTCTGACGTCTAGCACACCCGTCCAATGTCTCGCCTTCCACCTATACCGACGCCAAAAAACTTACTTTTGCGGCAAAAAGACCTCGAAAAGCCATGATAAATTTATAATTTTCGTGCATATAAAAACAACAACATCAACAACAAACATCAACAAAATACACGTAAGTGGAAAGAATTTTTTTTATCGCCGTTCTCCTTGTAGGCCTGAGTACAATCGAATTATTTTCCCGCCCGCTTTATTGCCGAGGAAGACGTCGCGACCGCAATTACATCCAACAACACGCCGAAGACGTACCGCAATCATGCCGAAGCTAGACGGCGAAGTTGGTCCTTTAATTTATTCCAAAATATTAGGGGTTTTATAATGATTGCCGTAAAAAGCGTTGCGGACAAAAACACGGCTGTCAATTGACTGCTTGTGTCGGAAAAATTGTTTCTGAGGAGATGCGGATGGATACTTCGAGATTCACCTTTGTTAGTCAAAATCTAGAGTTGTGATATAAAGTTAAGTTTTTCCAAATATCTGAGAAAAATTAGAGACATCATTTTCCAAATGTGCTAGATTTGACTGGCGCAGCCTCCTTGTCGCCTTTGCATCGCTTCAACGAATCTGAGATAGCTTGCCGTCATTAATATCACCAGAAAACTCGCGTGTGAAATTCCGAATTGAATCATCCCTCTTAAAAAGAAGTCGATTGACGATACATCAACAAATTGTTCAGGGCTCTATAGCAACTCCCCGATTTTCCACCCAGACGGGCTATGACGTCCTACCGTGGCTGCAGGCCATAGGAATGGAAGAGATACTTTTTATTTGTAATATTTTCCCCACACGTTGGTCCTGGCAGCAATAAACGCGGCCTGGGACTGAACGCCGTGCTCTAGGAAGACATACTGAGGCGTAGCGGAGCGGGACGTGGCTTGGCGGGGGAGGCCTTCTACCTGGGGACTGACGGGGACCTGCTCGCCCATGCACACCGGCCACCGGCCTTGGCCCCGCCGGCCGCCCCTCCGCCGGTCAGAGCCATTGAGCAGCAGAGGGAAGACCAGCAGGCCCAGCAGTCCGGTGCCGCACCGCCCAGCCCCGCCCCGCCCCGCGTCCCGGCGCGACCCTCCCCCTCCGCCTCCCCCGCCGCTGCCCTGCTGGCTGATGATGCCGGGTCGGAGCCACGCGCCCTTAACAAACTCGGAGAAGGATTTGCGTGCGCGCGGAGGACAACGTTACCGTGAACTATCATAGGTAATATTATAATTTTAAAATTAAATTTTACACATATACGTCAACATTTTTAAAATAGCATCGAATAGAACTAAAAAAAACCTTGACCAGAACAAGGCTCTGAGCAATATCAAAATCGTCTATGCTAAAGTTTTTAAAACATTTTTAGAGTAGTAAATTAACAACACTCAGTCCTTCACAGCACTCAGCTTTCATGCACCTTGCAAACTGACTCACGCACATTCTCTTCGTTCGCACTCCTTTAAACCCCCCTCCCCTCCCCTCCCCTCCCTACTACCAACGCGCCCATATTCCCCCTTCTCCTCACTTATTTGCTCTTTGCATCTCCCTCGCTCTCACACTCGCACTCTTTCTCTCCCCCTCTCTCACACAACGCCGTTTGCGCTCGCTCGCGCCCTCTCACTTGGGAAGGTGAAGCGGTTTCTTAGTAAAACGCGCAGCAGCTGTAACATTTACTTACTGCCAATTTTTTTTTCGCAGACTTGCGTGGAAAAATACACGACAGTGCTAAAGCCTCGCCTAAAATACATCATTTTAAAAAAACAACATTTTTATTACTCTTTTTTTTGTTTTTTTAGTAGTTTGTTTAAAAATGTTCCCTTTCTCGGGGCAGCACCGTGGGCGCAAAATGAGCTGCGTGTGCCGAGGCCTTGCTTGGCGGGAGGCCCCCCGCCAGAGCTTCCCCATAAATCATAATTTATATTTATAATATACATAAACCCCTGACACCATCAAGGAAGAGGTACCCCAGTCCCCCAAAACACTTATGATAGTAGTAGTAATAATAATAATTATGCACCGGGTGCGTCGCCAGCACCGCTTTCGAAAGAAACAAAACAAACCGGGATAGAATGAACAAAACAAGAACAACAAGAATTCTGAAAAACAAACAACATTGTAGTAAAAACGCTCTGGTAGCGATGACGACGAGGAAATAAAAGCACCAAAGATAAAGTAGTTTCTTTTTTCTTTCAGGACGGTCGTGACGTACGGTAGTGTGTCTGGGGCCGTATGCACGAACACATGTTTGGTACGGTGGTCGCTGCGCAGCGCAGGTCGCTGGTGGCCGCGCCTTTCAAGTGCCTCCCGCCTCACTGGCCGCGGCAGGCCCACAGGCGGGCCAGCAGGAGGGCGAGCGTGAGCACGCCCGGGAGCACGGCGTGGTGCGCGCCCGCGGCCCCGGAGCACTCCGAGCTGTGCATGTTGGCTGAAACACAACGGGGCACTTAGGCGGCGGCCACAACCCGACCGGCGGCGGCATCGGCTGCGGTGCAGTACTACTCACAAGTGGCAGCGATGAGCTGGGGCAGGTACTTCTTCCAGAAGGCGCACTGCTTGAGCCGCGGCCCCCGCCCGGTCTCCGTCGAGTTGGTGTCGAGGGTGAGGTACTCCCTGCCGTACGCCGTGTGCACGGGCCAGTAGATGGACGTCCAGGACCCGTCCTCCGACATGCTCGGGTTCCTGCGGGGCACGACACGAGATAATGCGTGACATCGAAAACATTAAAAGGGCGGAGAATGAAGAGAAAACTATGAGAGGTACTCAGGGGGGAATTTTCGGGGAAATTTATATGGGCATGCAAGTGTAACTTATACATGAAGGGGCGAATCACATTCACATTATCTTATGGTTCTGTCTCCGCATCGTTGTGGTCATTTTTCACACCAGAGCAGGGGGACGGGAAAAGGGGGATAGAGGGACGGGGGGGGGGGTGCTCGCCATCCAGACCACGGCGGCGACGTGTCCATCCCCCCGCCGAGCCGACACGTCCCTCGCAGTCCGAGACGGGAGTCCCACGTACAACCGCACACGTTAACTTGCCGTTGCAATAACAAAATGCCAACCGCGTTGATCCCCAGCAAATTCCAGCGGGTGCCGCTCGACGCCACGCCCCGCCCCGCCATGCTATGGCGCGCGGCCCAGGGGGCTTGTGCTCGGCGGGCTCGGCGCGGCCACGGCCACCTCCACCTCCCCGTGCCCACCCGCGCCCGCCCC
>NW_026269040.1:0-2256 GCF_000697945.3 Frankliniella occidentalis | reverse complement strand
GGGGGGCAGACGAATGGGCGCAGTGAAGGGAATGAGCAAACAGACGAGCACAACGAGAAAGGGGGGAGGGGGGGATGTGTGGGGAAATGTGCGGCGGTGAGTCTGAGGGGAGAGGGAGAGAGTGAGCTTGTGTGTGAGAGAGTGAGAGAGAGAGAGAGCATATTTTTACGGTGTAGAGGGTGCAATATAAGCCTGACCCACTGGCACACATTCGCGACTAGACGCATATGGCGGGCATAAGCACCGGCGCCCCTGCCGCAGCGCAGTTTTACTCAAGCCGGCTTTGGCGGCGCCCGCCGGCTCCGCACCGGCACTTCGGCGGCAGTGGCTTTGCCCAGCACCTTCCTGGGGCGGGCCAGCAGCTGCCACCTGCAGGGCCTGCAGGGCCTGCAGGCCCGACTGACCGCAGCCCGGGGTGGCTCCTCCGCTCACCTGCCCCTCGACGCTAAGCCCCGGGGTACTGCCGCGGACGCTTACGCGCGCGGAAGTTCACTAAGCTTGTAAGATCGGGCCCGCTGGTCCCCCCAGCCCGGCCCGGTGGCGAGCCTTGTGGCCAACTTGCCACTAATTCACCCCAAGACCAGGATCAGGTCCAGCCAGCGGCCACCTGACCTCGTGGACACGTGCGGCCCCCAGCCAGCGCGCCCCGCTGCACTGCGCGATTATGCGGCTCATTCCTTGACAAACGGCGGCGTCTGCTCCTACTTCCGCCGCTTCCGCCTCCGCTTCCTCCCTCCCGTGACTCACCCGGTCTTGGCGAAGTTGGCCCAGTAGCGCATCATACGCTTGCTCAGCTCCACCTCGAGCGGGTGGTACTTGAGCGCGGGGTTGAGCGCCTCGCCGAACACGTAGTTGATCTCGTCGGCGTGCATGACGCCGGTCCACGAGGGCCAGGGGTTGTTGATCGACCGGTGCTTGAAGTAGTACATGTACACGTTGTTGCCCGTCTCGGCGTAGCGGTGCGCGAACTCGTTGACGTTGCACGTGAAGTGGTAGTCGCCCACCATCTTGTCGAGCGCGTCCCGGTTGCGCGTCGAGTCGTCCGGGTTGAGCCAGTCGGTGTACTCGAAGACGATGGCCTGCCTGGCTACTGGGTTGACGTAGGGGTTGAGCTCCCGCACCGCCATCAGGAAGTCGTCCCTGCTGACGTACACGTCCTCCTCCTTGCGGAACAGCTCCGTCAGGTAGTACAGGATGAAGTAGTATCCCTCCTCCGTGTTGCTGCCCATCAGGATGTTGGTCTTCTTGAAGTTGCGCGTGGCCAGCGACTTCTGCGGCATCTCGTCGAGGAACGAGCCGTCGATGACGGGCACGAAGGGGAACTCACAGATGCCCAGGGTGCCCCACTCCTTCTCGACGAGCTCGGAGGCGGTCGTGTTGCGTAGGCAACGGATCACGGCCGGCAAGTTGCCGCGCGTCGGGTTGGGGCAGCCCACGGCCTCGGCCAGGCGCAGCCCGCGCAGGATGGACTCCTCGCGGGATATGATGGCCCAGGGCGCGGTGGGCGAGCCCGACTCCATGATGGCCTGGCTGAACAGGTTGCGGCTGAGCGGCGACAGCAGGTGGATGCTCACGGCCACGGCGCCGGATGACTCGCCGAACAGCGTGATGTTGTTGGGGTTGCCGCCGAACGCGTGGATGTTGTCGTGCACCCACTGCAGCGCCATCAGCTGGTCGAAGAGGCCGGCGTTGCCCGGCACGTCCGTCGTGTCGAAGAAGAGGAAGCCCAGCGAGGCCACTCGGTACTGCATGCTCACCTGCAGAGGAGGGAAAAGAGAAAAGATATTGATATTGAATGCGGTCTCGTTCTCAGAAAAGTAGAAAATTATTCTCAGGAGCTGCGCATAGTACTGACCACAATGACTCGCTCCTCGGACACCAGGATCTTGGGGTCGTACACGTCTAGGGTGGAGGTGCCCGAGTAGAAGCCGCCGCCGAACACCCAGACCATGACGGCGGCGTTGCGGGGCCGCGGCCGGGGCGCGTACACCGACACGTACAGGCAGTCCTCGTTGAGCGGCGTGTTGGGGTTCCACATGGTGGCGCCGGGGAAGTCCCCGAAGAGCGTGTCGATGATCTGGACGCACGAGTTGGGCTGCGTCGTGGCGTTGTAGATTTCGTGGCCCGTCACGTCCCAGCTGTCCACGGGTCGAGGGTGACGGAATCGGAGGGGGCCTGGAAAAGAGAAGAGAGCATCTGTGCGTCAACGCCTGGTCCCGCTGCCGCCCCGCCCTGCCCCGCCCCGCCCCGCCCCCC
>NW_026269039.1:11969-12443 GCF_000697945.3 Frankliniella occidentalis | reverse complement strand
TTCCGGGCCGGAAACAATCAAGCACTATACCTTGCGATTAATAACGAAAAGCGGCGATGTCCACTCTTAAATTCTGATTAAAATCCTATGATTATCAATTATATGAGTAGGTATTATCGGTATTTGGCAGAAACGCCGATTTCCCACTGTTTATTTACGTTTCCATAAAGGCGCGGGAAATGCACGGTGGGGGTGGGGAGGAGGAGAGGGGTAGGGGACGCGGCACGGCAAAGGGGGAGAGCAATAATTACGGCACACTCACCGACATATCGTGGTCGCGCGATTTGATTTTTTCCTGGGGTAGGCAATCCCGCCTCGCTTGTCCGGGATGTGATCCTTAGGGGATGCTTCCCGTCCGTCCCCTGCATCGCGTTGTGTGGCTCCAGGCGGCAACGCCAGGGAAGTGCCATGTGACAATAATGAAATGATCAGGATAATAAACTATTATGGGCGATTTGCTATTAATAATAATTA
>NW_026269039.1:4927-5577 GCF_000697945.3 Frankliniella occidentalis | reverse complement strand
GCTCCAGGCGGCAACGCCAGGGAAGTGCCATGTGACAATAATGAAATGATCAGGATAATAAACTATTATGGGCGATTTGCTATTAATAATAATTATATTTGGCGACTTTTAAGAAATATGCATCAGCCGGGGTACACGACGTTTGGAGCCGACGCTAAGAACTAAAGCGAAAACGAAAGATATCAATGCCTCTCCGAAGCTCTCGCCTTGTCCAAGCGGACTGTGAGGGTTTTGCATAGGTGAAGCTTATCTCCGCTGTGGCTCTCACCCCGAAACATACGGCTGGCAGAGGGAAAAGGGTTCCGTCGACTAGATTCGAACCAGCGACTGTTTGCGTACCGGCCCATCACATCAGGTGTCGCACAGCTGTAAAGTCGTGGCCAGCGGAGCGCGAAAATTATCACCCGGCCGAGATTCGAACCAGTGACCAGGCTCATACCGGGCTCGGACGCTACCGACTTGGCCAGGATGGAACGATACAGAGCACTACTTTCAGCGGCATCTTGATCTAAGCTGTGACCGACACCCGAAGACACTTGGCCAGCAAAGCAGGGGAAAATGACCGCGGATGGGATTCGAACTAGAGACCACCCGCACGATCTGGCCCCTATTTCTCATGATCGCAGGAATGATTCTGGTAAGTTTTGACT
>NW_026269039.1:4510-4877 GCF_000697945.3 Frankliniella occidentalis | reverse complement strand
TATTTCTCATGATCGCAGGAATGATTCTGGTAAGTTTTGACTTTCAATCAGTACAGAAGCTATCCCTTAGGTTTTTCTTCGTTTTTTGTTTTTTTTGAGGGGGACGGCGTGTGTTAGTGTAGATGCGTCCAGGCCCTTTCGGCTTGTCAAGGCTTTTATGTGCAGAGGTCCTTGCCTTCTACTTCCCTCTGCAGACTTTCTTTCTTTCTTTCTTTTTTCCGCCCCAGGGTTGGTGGAACGAAGGGTACGCTGGACCTCTCTTTAAGGTGTACTTAGGGATTTTAAAATAAAACACGTATATAATGAGCATTGTCACAGAGTGTGATATGTTTAATTTTACACTATTCGTTCTCACCTTAAGATACTG
>NW_026269039.1:0-4359 GCF_000697945.3 Frankliniella occidentalis | reverse complement strand
TCGGCTGTAGCTACAATCGTGTAGCTACAAACAGGGACGTCCTCGCGCGCTACCAAGTTAGGCACTAGGGCTAGATGATGGACATTTGAAGGGTCGAAGCTCTGCACTCCAACATTTTCAAATCGATGCGATCCTCTGGCCCGACACGCGTTCCACGCGCATTTCAAGGACGCGGCGACGGCACCCCGTTATTGGTCAACAGCCCCGACACCGACTCTGCAGCAAACGAGTGAGGAGACAATGAAAGTGCGGAGAAGGGCGGCCCGGCGCGAGCGCGCGGGGGGCTGACGAAATGTGACTGAGCCGGGCAGAGCGGCCGCGCCGGCCGGGCCGGAGCGCCTCCGGGCCGGCGACCACACTGTGGTCGCACGTCGCCGGCGTCGTGACGCCCGTTCGCCTGGACGCCGCGGCTGATGGTGACAAATCCGCGCGGTGACGCTGCGCTTCGCGCGCGGGCCTGCGCGGCGGCGGAGGGCCGAGGGCCAGCGCTCACCTTGCTCGCCGCCGCTGCCCGTGCCGTTTCACCACCAGCCGGCCGCCGCCGACGCCGCGGCCGCCGCCGGGTCCGGTCCGGCCTTGGCAGTGGGTGGCACTCGGACAAAACGGCCGAACGGCGACGGAGGATTTTGGGGCGCTGGGAGCGGGGATTGAGAGGAGGACGCCCAGTCCTGCAGCAAGGCGATTCCGCACAGCGACTTCTCGTGCCCTCTCTCCCACCCAGTGGTGGTTCCCTGTGAGTGCGACAAGGACGGGAGTACGAAAGCGCCGTGCAGCGTACGCGGCGTACGCACGCGCGACCTGCCCTCCTCTCGGAAAAGAAAAAGTAAGTCGAGCAGAAGTACTCGGCCCAACAAATTGCACCCACCCGCGCGACCGCGCGCGAAATTTTTGTCCGAGGCGAAAAATTGCCCAAGCCGGACGCTAGTTTGGTCCGGGGGAATGACAGGCACGGTGACCGCGGTGTGGCGGTGGTCCTGCCGCGATATTTTGCGAAGCGGACCTGTTTTTCGGGGCAGATCCGGAGCACGACCGCCGTGGACGGCTCCACTACTTGCGCTTTTGGACATAACAGCGGCTCCATCATGTCCGCCACAATGACGTCGGCGACAATCTGACCCAACGCCCCTGCCGCCCTGCCCCTGCTCTGCACTCTCATCGGAGCCATCTTCCTCCTGGATTACTTTTTTCCGCCTGAACCTCCGCATGACTCACAGTCGGGCTGGATTTCTTCATCAGCTCAAAGGCGTTTTAGATCTGCGCGGCCAGGAGGACCTCCCTGCAAAAACGTTCAAAGCAAAACACACGTCTGCGGACTGCGGCTTTCTGCAACAACTGCATGCAGTGCGGCCGCGGGAGCTTCGATATGGGGCGGGCGCGTAAGCAGCAGCAGCAGCAGCTTTGCCTCACCGACATAACGACCGGGTCTCACCTGCTTATTGCTCGCCTTATCCTCCCCTGGGCTCGGAGCCTCGGCCCGCGACTAGGCTCCGCTGGACCGACTCGAGCCGCGCCGCCCCGCCGCCCGGCGCAGCCCAGCGCAGCGCCCACGAGAGCCCGGGCCTCTGGTCCAGAAAGGGGGAGGCTGCGCTGGAGCAGGGAGAGGCGGCGGCGCCCTGGAGGGAGCCGGAGAATAAGTACTGCTGTACGGCCCTGGAGGTGGTCACTCCCCGCCACAGACAGGTGTCACTCGCACGGACGCACCTTACGGACTAACAGCAGCAGCTCACACGAGAAGAAAAGGGGTAAGTGAAATTTCGCGCGTTTTTCGTGACCGAGTGAGTGGGCTTAACATTGTGATCTGCTCTCTTTGAAGTGTTCATGTTGTAGGCCGTTCAGGGATGTTTGGGGCGGGCTTTCCTCTTCTTGGCTCCTCTACTCAGAACTCCTTGCTGGTAGGCAACCCGGCCCCGGCCGCGAAGTATTTCACAGCGCACCCACTGTCGGCGCAGCCTTCTGTAACTTTCCCCCCTGTACACTGTACACTTTTGAGTTTGATCTTTTTTTTCCGAAGACTCTCGCTGCTGACAGAACAATGGCGCTTAACGATCGATCGTTTAGCGGTCCAGATTGCTTTGCAAAGGGCGCCGTCGGTCGCCGTGCACTACTACACCAAGAGAATGTCAGAGCAATGGTCTCCGAATTCCCAACCCACAAGCTGTTCAAAATGATCAATAGAATTTTTTTTGTACCCGTGGATCATTATCACCAACTCTACTGTTAAACTGGCTGGCAAGGGAGCTATGGGGGTATATGTAAATCGCCGCGGATATCGAGCAGGAGTTTCATAGTCCCCTTCGAGCTCTCGATCGCTTCGAGGCGAGTGACATACGCCCGGGCTCCACGTGATGGTCGCCGTGCAGATTGGTCAGGGCTGCGGCCGGCCACGCTTCAGTTCCAGCCACAATTACAAAGCTGCACTACTCCCTTGCAATCTTGTCGCAATCCGCGGATTGCCCTGAGGCGCGCGCCCCGCCGCCTACTGCCGCACTCGCGCGGGGCGCTCGGACTGACACGGCGGCGGTGCGACGGGACAGAAGAGTCGGGAATAATAAAGCTTTCCAAGCGAAATTCGGCACAGTGTACTTTACTGGGCCGGTGTCACAAGTGACGCACGCCCCGCACGCGTCGCCCATTCAGAGGTGGCGGTGCGCTACGCGGTCGCCCTCGGCCACCTCGGGGTGCTCCGGTGGGTGCGCTGGTGGGTGCCCCGGTGGGTGCGCTGGTGGGTGCGCTGGTGGGTACCCCGAGGGAGGCCCGAGGTTTCCCCGGTTGGTGCCCCGGTTGGTGCCCCGATGGGTTGCACACGTGCCGCGCGGCCCTTCCAAACACCACTGTACTGTGGGGGGAACAGTAGACCTCCTTATTAGGGATCACCCAGAAAGAGCGCCCGTCATTCGTCGTGACGAAACTGACAAGTTTGCAGTTTGCAGCCGTGTGTAGCTCTCATGGCGCCCGATGGGTAGGCAACATCTCGCCTGCAGCGCATGCGTGTACCGCGGGGTGGCCTACCCCGAACCTCGCAGGCGCCGAGCTTCAATAGCGAATGGATCTGAGAAGAACGACGGTCGTACTTTATGGCCAATCCCTTACCCAATCGAGCTGTTTGTAGTGGGACTTCCCTTCACATTGTGTGTTATATATTTATGGTAATGCCATTGTAATTTAGCCCTTTTCACTGGCTCTGTTACTTTAAACTATCGACTTTAAACCTGTCAAAGTTAACACACTTCTTTAGTGCGGTGGCGCATTCCGAGGGTTGGGAAGCCCAGTCCAGCGAAGTGTGGTCACTTCTCTCAGCGCGGACCATGTTAAAATCGCCGAGATAAAAACCACTCACAAAACGAACGTCTCAATTTTGTTGCCGTTTCCTTCATTTCATATTACCTTGTGCCGCAACTTGATTCGACTGGGTGCGAGGCGGGTGCGCTCGGTGCAGGGCCGGGTCAGGCCTCGACTCGAGGCGAATGTCTTCTTGTGCCAGCGGAGGGATCGTAAACCTTGGCTGCGCTTACGCTGCAGATTCAGAGCCTGTGAAAGCCAACGCCCTCATATGTGTTTGTCTCCCAGACCTTATCCATCGCCGCCCCGGCCTTTACTACTGTCTCTTTGCCCGTTTTAGGCTTCGTCATGGTGGGGGGTTTTCAATCCCGGTTTTAATTTCAAATCTCCCGCTCAATAATCTGTAATAATGGCACGGGGCGCGATGACGGCGGTGGCGCGACGTAGTCCTCGGCAGTGGCGCAACGGCACCGCGGAGTGGCGCGGCTTGAAGAGCGTCGGAGATGATGATGATGCTGCGGGGCAGCACCGGCCAGAATGTCCCATACCTACCTAGGGGCCGGGGAGGGAGGGGAGGGGGGGAGCACCAGGTGGGCGTCGGTCCGAGCTTTGGCCAGAGCGATCGGCACAGCAGGGACCAGGTGACCGCAGCAGCGAGGCGATGCACGACGGCGATGCGCCGCGGTGCTCGCCACCGTACTCGCCGTTCGCGCCGCGGCCGGCGCTCGGCTTGCGGTCAGTTGGGCAGGCCCGTGGCTCTGCACATCTGCACAATCTGGAGCAATGCGCAGCGAGGCTCCAGATAATGGCGAGACCCTCCCACAACTCATACGTCATGCATACAGTGCGGCGGAGCGGCTGCTGGACGGTCCAAGACAAATCCTCTCCTACCCCTTGCTCCTATGCAACGTGCACCGCGTCGCCACTACTTGGAGGCGTGAGACGTGGCGTGGTGTAGCATGGTGGAGTGGGGCATGACGCGACATATTGGGTACCCCTGAGGGGCCGCGGGCTTCGCGGGCTGCCTGACACACTTCGAGACCCTTCACTGTGTGGCCGGGGGCCCCGGAGGGGGGTGGG
>NW_026269038.1:7097-13161 GCF_000697945.3 Frankliniella occidentalis | reverse complement strand
TTTATCATTATTTTCTAATAACTTTGTCATCAACAGCTGCAGTCGGTGCGGCTCACTCAGGCTGACCCGCGGTGCAGAGGCGTTGCGCAGCAGCCGAGTCCTGCAGCCGCCGGAGGGACTCGTTGAGCACCTTCTTCATCTCCTCGACGTGATTCCCCCGGCCGTACCGTGAGGTCCACTCGAGACTGACGGGCTCCACCAGGTCCAGCGCCGCCCGCACCATGTCGCGCACCGCCAGTACCTCCGTGCCGCCCAGCTCCATCAGCCGCGGGTCCTCCATGTACCGGAGCAGCTCGCGGAACACACTGGAGGGGGCGTCACTACAGACAGACCACTGCAAAGCTGAGAGCCCCTCGCGGTAAAGCGAGTATACGGTGACCTTGCGCGGCGTCACACACCGCCTGTCCTTCACTGTCCTGCTGTAGTGTGCCTCCAGCAGCTGCAGCTCCCGCACCAAGAGGTACTTCACCACCCCCAGCGAGCCCGACGCCACAGCACTGACTAGGGGTGCGTTCCCACCTGAATCCACCAGCTGCAGCCGGTCCAGGCGCTCGCGCTGCTGCTGCTTCGGGAGCTGGCTGGCCGGCACGAGGAGCTTCACCACGGCCAGGTGCCCCATACCCGCAGCCATATGCAGTGCTGCACCCTCACGGGCACTCCGCCGCTGCAGCCACCGCACTACCTCCGCGCGGCCAGCTGCTGCGGCCGAGCAGAGAGGCGTCTCATCAGGTTTATCTGGAGGCGTTACGTCCTTGTCCGCGCCCAGCTCCACCAGCCGCTGCACGGCCTCCAGGTGGCCTCCTCCCGCCGCGTGGCACAGCGGTGGGGCCTTCTCTTCCCGGCCCTCCCACAGCCGCAGCAGCGCCGCTCTCCTCCCTGCGTCCTGCTCCGCCTGCGTCTGGTCCCACAGGGCGTCGATCACTTCCACGGAGCCACCAGCAGCCGCGGCGTGCAGCGCGGTGCCAGAGTCCTTGTCGCGCTGCAGCGGGTCAGCCCCGACCCTCAGCAGGGAGCGCACCAGGGCAGCGTAACGGTGTTCTGCGGCGAGGGTAAGGGCAGTCCTCTGGTAGTAGGTGTCGAACTCCAGCCGCACAGCATCCGGCCAGTACTCCAGCAGGTGTTTGGCGACCTCGGTGCTGCCCCCCACAGCCACTCTGGATACGCACAACTGCGCCGCCTCGCAGTCTAGCTGCGCGCCGCGCCGCTTTAGCTCAGCTGTGAGGGTGGAGAACACGTCCGCGTGTCGGAGCAGCCCGGCCAAGCCAGCAGCTAACCAGAAGTCTTCATCTGAGGGCTGCTGAAGCACGGGCAGGTCCCGGAGGAGGCTCACCACGGGAGTGCTGCCGACCTGGGCTGCTGCGGTGAGCGGGGTGGCCTGGTCCCCGACAGACTCGTACCGCGCGCCCGCCTGCAGCAGCACGTGCACCGCGGCCTCGTGGCCGCCGCGTGCAGCAAGGTGCAGGGGTGTAAGGTTGGAGTTCTTATCGTTGAGGTCGTAGTCAGGAATGAGCGCCAGGATCACGTCGGCCCGGCCCGCGAGCGCCGCGGTGTGAAGTGGAGAGAACCCGTAAATACTAGGCGTCACTGGAACGGGAAGACGCGTAATTAGTAACGTCTGCAGACTCTTTACTCTGAATCAGGTTTTTAGAGCAATTTGTCTCACTCTAAGAAAAATTACAAATTTCTGTATCAAATTTGTTACAGTTTTCTGTATCCGGGCACTGTGATACAACAATTTGCATCGGTGATACAAAATCTTGCAAAAGCTTAGAAAAATTTGTAAACATTACAAATTTTTTATTTTATTTCAAAATTTTATATTCATTTTATAATTTTCTGTAATCTGATTACAAATTTCTGTAAACGGGATACAAATTTCTGTAACATGGAAACAGATATCTGTACGTGCGTTCAAAATTTTGCGGTTTTTAACGTTCAATTTGAACACGATATGTGAGCAGTTAGACTGAATCTAGCACCATCTACCATAAAATCTATTTTCAAAGTATTCACATATAAATCCCATCTAATAGCCTGATAGCTAAGAGAAAGGCTCAGGCTTCAGAGCAGTACTAGTTAGTACTGCTCTGAAGGCTCAGGGGCCAGCCAAGACGTGGAGAAGAATGACACCGGGTCGGAGCACGACTGCTCGCAGGTAGTCGCCTTAGCCGTGTGGGCTAAGGCGTCGCATTCCAACCCAGAGGTTCGGGGTTCAATTTCCGGTTAGGTAAGGTACAACTTTGAAGTTAACTGCCTGTCATGTGTGGGCAACATCTAAAATGAGACAACCAGCAGGAATAAAACATTTTTCTTTCATATCGGAGTATTGAACATCAACGTATTTTCTTCTGTATCGATGGATACAAATTTCTGTATCCGTATTACAAATTTGTTTTTGTATCCAAAAGAATACAATTTTTTGTATCACGGATGCTGAAAAAACTGCACATCCAAATTACAGATTTTTGTATTAATTTTTTTAAGAGTGGCATATATGTCCTCACCTGGACATTGCGGTCTACCCCTTCAGCTGTTAAGTCGCTCGCTATGTGTTCATTTTTAACATTTTCAAAAATATTTTCATACCGACTGTCTGAATTTTCAGACTAAACGGTATGGTAAGGTAAGGCACTACTGAAATTTCAGACCCGGGAGCAGTCTGAATTTTCAGACTGCTGGTCTTTTAAAAAAAACTTCAGACTAAAAGTACTGAAAATTCAGTAAAACGTTTTTTACAGTGTGGCTGAATTAATAATTACTAACAAGTAAGTGTTTATGAGCCCTGTGGATTTGCAGCCAAGTTAGGACATGAATGTGCTAGATCGACACCAAGAGGCAAACTGAAAAAAGCTCTGGCTTGGAAAGCTTTGTGTATTATACTCACCTCGGCCTTCATCGAGCAGCAGCTGGGACACCTCCGCGGTCGCAGCGCAGTGCAGCGCGCTCCGCCCCTCCCGGTCCTGGGCGAGCGGGTCCAGGGCTTCGGTCTTTAGCAGCCAGTCCACCAGGCGGGCCTGGCCGGCCTCGGCAGCGGCGTGCAGCAGCGTGCGGCCCCGGCAGTCCCTGCTGGAGAGGTCCACGCCGAGCCCCGCGGCGCGCTGCACCTCGGCCAGGCCTCCCCTGCGCGCGCCGCGGAACATCTCGTCCTTGAGCCTGGCCAGCCGCAACACTTCAGCGTTTACAGCTGCGGCGGCTGCCGGCTCCTGTACTCTGTGTGCCACGCCACGGCGGTCAGCGACTAGGCTGCGGCTAGAAAGAAGAAGTCCCCAGAGACTGCGACATTCTTCAACCGTGGGAAAGAAGACCGTCATGGCCAGGTCCTTGTGGTTCAGGTGGTTCCTCAACTGGCGGCCGAACAAGGCGGGCTCGTGCGCGACCAGCAGTGGCGGAGCTTGGTCGTCCTTGTACCAGCGGGAGGCCAGCGCCTGCAGCCCGCCCTCTACGGCGTAATGCCTTACCGGTCTCACATGGTTGGAGTCTCGTTCAATGGCCTCCAGGGCGGAGAGGGCGCGCTCAATGGCGTGGCGAGATGCCTCACCAGAGCCACCACCAATACAACTTGACTCATTCAGTTTGGCTTGGAAGTTACTCAGGCCTTCGACACTTTTCCAATCCAGAAGTTGGCGGATTCGGGGAACATCTTGCGGGCAGTGTAGAAGCACAGCCGAATACACCTTCGCGGTCAATGCCGTGAGTGGACTTAGGTGGGGGCTTTTATTATAATTACATTGAATGGCAATAATCACGTTTTCCCGTGGTTGCAAGTCCCCCAGTTCACTAATTAATTTGTGTAGTTTCTCGTCGCGTTTTCCTTGGTTGGCAGCTTTTAGTATTTTTATCACTTCTTCGTAGATCAGAGTTGCGTCAGACGTCACACTCTTGTTTCGTAGTGAGTTTGCCACTCTGTCGGTTTGTGGAACGTTATCCAGATTCATCCCCTTTCGCAGTAATTCAGTTTCAGCTTCGGTGAGCATGGCTGAGACCGTGTGCAGCACTCTTCCCAGTTCCTCCTCTAACCACTTCCTCCTCTGCTCAGAATCCAGGTCAGACATGGTCAGTGCCTCCGCGTTGGTTCCCGCCGCACTGTGCTCCTGAACGTCACGAATCCAACTGCACAACAACTTGAGGATTCCTTCCGGGGCCGTCAGCTCCAGGAGCTTGACGTAGCGACTGGACAAGTTGGGCGACGTCCACGAGTTCTTCATCTTCTCCCCGGCTACGAAAAGACCTCTTCGCAAAGCCAGCCACCCCCACTCCTCCCAGATCTGCGATGGTAGTCGCAAGGCTTCGATGGCGGCCTCGAGGGCCTTCACGACCTCGTCAAGTGAGTACCAGTCTCGTAGCAGCGTGAAGTCCTCGAGGATGGTCTTCAGTCGCTGGTCGACAGCTGCCTTGGCTGTTACTGCGGCTCTCTCTCCATGGGCTCTTTTCATTTCCTTCACAGCTGCCTCTCTGTCTGGGCGGATTTTGTACGTGGTTTTCATAACCCTTACCTTCTCCATGAAAAACTCTAGGTGCACTCTCATTTTGTCCGCCTGGGTCACAAGGAATGTCAGGGTCGTGTAGACGGTCCGCGCCTCGACGAACATCGCCAGGAGGTACTCGACCTCCTCCCAGGGCACCTCGCCGTAGGACCGATAGAAGTGCCCCTTCAGCTCGCGGATGGCCAGGGCCGAGAGCGTGGCCAACTCCACGACCTCGTCCTCCTCCTCGCCGTCGCGCCCGAGTAGTTCGAGCAGGCGCGGCAGGTACTCGTCCAGCAGCCGGTCCACCAGGCCCCACAGCGCGTCCCACCCCAGGGTCTGCTCCCTGCTCAGGAGCTCCGAGTAGCCGTTTAGAAGATTCTTTAGAAGTTTTTTCATTTTGTTGCTTACGAACACGCCCTGGTCCTGGGCCTGGCGCCACGCCGCCTCCAGACTGTCCTTCTGTAGTCGGGCGTTCGTCACTGTGCGGAGTACGGCCTCCACGCCCTCCACGCTGTTGTCCTGCAGCGCCTCCAGCAGCGCGCCGCTCAGCCACTCGGTGGTCGACCCGTAGCGCAGCGCTACCATGGAGTCGACTGCACACTGCTGCATGTCCTCGCTCAGGGGCAGCCTCTGCACGCGCGCCCTGCGCCACGCGGCGGCCAGACTGTCCTCCCTCAGACGGCCGTCCACCACCCTGCCGATTATGTACTCCAGCTGCCCCTTGTTGCCGTCCCGCATCGCCTCCAGCAGCGCGTCGCTCAGGGCCTCGGCACTCGGCTGTCCGCGGCCGGACCGCAGTTTGTCGGTCACGTTGACGAGGTTCCGCACGCGGGCCGCGCGGTGCGACCTCCACCTGCCGATGGGGAGGCACGAGGGTGAGTGACTAAAGTCGACTGATGCAGTGCGTCAGACAACAAGAAGCTGGGGCTCACCATGCTCTAGCAGCGTCTTCTTGCACGGCCATCGTTGGAGCAGAAGGACTGTGGTTGAATGGTTGTTGCGCCAGTGACGTTGGTGTCGGCTGCAGTTGGTGATGAGCCGTGACACAAAGATGGCGTAATATATGTAATCACTTACTTTAGCAAATCGCGAAAATGTTTGTTTGAGGCCGTTTAATGAAATGGCATCAACGCAAACGGCAGCTCACCGAATTGTATCACTTTCTTCCTTCTCTTGTAGTAGTTCTCGTGCGGGGCGCACATCCTGGTGACGACGGGACGCTGCTCGAGCTGCGACCTAAACTGCCTGTCCGTCGGCGTCCTGACCTGCGGCGGCGGCCGCCCACCTTATCGGGAAGATCCTCGCCGTTATCTCGGCGGCAGGGGTCCGGCGGCGCGGCCACTTCAGATGTCGCGAGTCGTGCGCGAATATTGTGTCGGTCGCCGGTCGGGCCCATGGGTCCACCTTATACCCGGACAAAACGATTGCCTCGGCGGTAGCGCCTGCACCGCTCTGGGTAGGCCGACCCGCCACGCAGCCGAGTGGAGTCGGTGGCCCGCCCTGGGCGCCCAAGTGTGTGGTACTGCACAGGACTCCGGACGAAAGGGAGCAGTTGGCGCGTGGCCTCGTGGGCTGATCATTGGGGGTGGAGGATGGGG
>NW_026269038.1:3003-4307 GCF_000697945.3 Frankliniella occidentalis | reverse complement strand
GGGGGGGGTGAGTAGGCGGTTAAGTCCCAAGGGTTGACCCAATTTACGCTCTCCCTAGTGGCCGCATAGCTACGGCCAGGTAAGTGGGGAGAATGATGATCCACGGCCGGTATTCGATCCCGGCAACCATCCTCGTCCCGAGCGGGAGCTCTGCCCACACGAAGCGATAAAAGAAAGCCAACAGCCTCGGCCGGGAGTCGACCTCCAGTCCGCCCGGTTGTGGCGGATGACGCCTTAATGCGCTCGGCTGCTAACTGCTTCTTCCTCAGCGGAGCTCGGAACTCGGTCCTGCCTTACGGGCGGCAAGAAGCGACGAAAAAAAAATTGAACCGACCGGGTATCGATCTCGCAGCCAACTCCACCGGAGAGTCCACGCCATAGCACTCTCGGCTGCCAGCTGATCATACTTTACATAGGACTCGATCCTACTATACAATAGCGTAGAAGGGCCGAAAAAATTGTTCGCGTCGACTGGGAGTCGATCTTGCGGCCGAGTCGCCCTATTCGTCCCGCGTCTCAGTACGCTCGGCTACCAGCTGATCCATCTAGAGAGGCGTGTAGGACTGGATCCCATTTTTACAAAATACAAGAGGCGACAAAACAAAATGTTCGCGGCAGCTGGGAGTCGATCCCTGGGCCAGCTACGGCAGCTACGCTCGGCTGTCCGGTTACGCTTGTGCTGAAAAGGCGATCCGTCAGAGCGGAGCCCCACCTTCGGCGAGGTCCTCGCTGAACACGGCGGCGCAGCAGTCGGCCACCGTCAGGCTGTGCACGAGCGGCTGGCTGCGCAGGTTGTAGTTGACGAAGGCGATGACCACGCCGATCTTGGACAGCCCGAGCCAGACGCACACGTACTGCGGGCAGTTGCCCATGAAGAGCGCCACCGTGTCGCCCTTCTTGAGGCCCAGCGCGGCGAACGCGTTGGCCACGCGGTTGCTGTACTCCTCTATCCGCGCCGCCGTCCACTGCTCGTCGTTGAAGCGCAGCAGCACGCGGTCCGGGTGCGCGCGCGCCAGCCGGCTGAAGATGACCGGCACCGAGTCGTTGTTGCGCCGGTACCGGCTGGCCGCCCACTTGACGCAGAGGTAGCGGTGCACGAACCTGCAGACAGACAAACAAAACAGCCGAGATGAGGTCAGGCGCGGTATAAGCCCCCCCCCCCCGTCTCTAGTGAGCCGCCTGAAAGGTAGGCAATTTGTGCTACAAAACCCCAGTATGTAGGCAACCCACATTGCATCATCGCCCCCTATCGCCCTACGGGGCGAAAAGCTGACGCTGTGGGCTTGCGACGTGCGCGGGCGGGG
>NW_026269038.1:0-2531 GCF_000697945.3 Frankliniella occidentalis | reverse complement strand
CTGCCTGTGATGTGGTTGGGCTGCCTTTGTAGGTTGGGCTGCCTGTGATGATCACAATCACACAGTGTGACGTGTGCGTTGGGCTGCCTACCCGCCGGGCGCACCCAGTGAGCTGGCCGGCCCGCGATCGACCCGGGCGGGGCGCGGACGGTGACGTTGGTGGGCGGCGCGGCGCGCGGAGTCGGGGAGCGGACCGGCGGCGGACCGGCGCGGGAGTGGGAGGCAAAACATTCGCATTCGCGTGTACGCCCCGCGAAGCAATATGCTGCTGCTTCGCGAAGAAAACGGGACTCGGGAAGCTTTTCAAAAATAAAATTGCTTGGATTCTGGCAGTCGACTGATTGAGTGGAACTGGCCGACCAATAACACAAGAAACGTGAAGTGTATATTAAATTAAAGTAAAAGTGTATGCAGAGGATTTTGGCTCGCGCCTGGGCGAGAAGTGTAATTGTTGTGATCAACAGCTCCTCAGGAGTACCATACCTGATTGGAGTGTGAGACGGAGTCAGAGGATGGAGTTGGGAGTATACGTGGGTGTGGGTGGGGGTCGAGCCAAGGACGCGGAGAGCCAGCTAGAAGTCAAGTCGGAGCCGCGGCGCCGCGGCAGGTGGAGCTGCGCACTACATTTACACTGGACCAAGGAGGATGAGCGCGCTGGGCCGCGGACGGCGGCGGGAGTGTGGGCGGAAAGTACGTGTTTCCTTGGAGATGAGATGAGGCGGGTTGGGTGGGTACCCACCAAACTACTTACACACCGGAACTACACCCACTTTTTTTGAGTGAAGTACCCCTTGATAAGTACGCAGACGGGCGCTACCCTGACCTTGTTCAGACTCTCCCGTCTCCTCTCCTCTCATCGCCCGTAGATCGAAAGGATTTGCCGAAAGGCGGCAAAAGTTTCGCGCACCGTTGCATAATGCGCGGCATAGCAAGCGACACAGCAGCAGGATTCCCCAACGCAAGGAGCTACACTCGAATGCAACCAAAGATTTGCGGAATACCACCTGCTCCGAGGCTGCCCTTGCTTTGCCAGCAGCCCCCGGCCCCGAGCGAGTAGGCAACCCGCCCGCACGCCTGCATGCGGCACAGTACAGTACACCTCCTACAGAACCCCAGGCGGGGTTTCTCTCAGCCGCACACCTGGTATACTAAGGGGCACTATACTTGACGTCTCACGCTCTTTACTCTTTCTACGGGGTTAGCACGGCAGTGAGGGCTTTCGAGTGATACTCTTATCGGGTCGTGCTCCTTCCGGTTAGAGGTACCTCCTCTCTCCTGATGGGCCGGCGGCGGTGGCAGAGGGGTCGCCCCCGGGTCACCCTTGCTCTCCCTCGACACCGACACCCCCCCCCTTCCCCTCCCCGTTGCGCTTCTGGCCAGTTCCGTTTCAATTGGAAGATTGACTTTGCCGTGCGACTGCTGCTGCTGAGCCGTGTGTCCCCGCGCCGCCGCCGTCCCCGTCTGGGCCGCCTGCTTGGAGCCCGCGCGGAGGGCGCGTGCACTGCATCCGGGGCCGTCCGTGTCGCGGTCGCCGACGACAACAGGGGCATCACGACGGCGACACGGACACGGCGGCGTCCAGCTCAACCGCGCCGCCCATTCACCCAGGTCAAACACCCGAGGCGGGGTGGGACAATCGAAGGGTTCATCGCTCAATAAAAAATCAGTGTACACCCTCTCCAAGAAAAATTTAGGAAAAAATCAGGAAAACTCAAAGGAAAATAAATGTATAAAAATCCCCAAAATAGGGAGAAATTATATGTTTTTCAAATCGAGATAAAACAGAAACATTGGCGTAGGCTAGAATTTATAGTGAAGCACACCCCTCGGGGAAACCTGCTCTGCTGCTTCATATTGTAAAGCGAAGGACGCGACCTTCAAAAGAACCACCACGACCACGGCCAGTGCTGCTGGACGAAGCTGGCACTAGCAGCAGCAGCAGCAGCAGCAGACCTCTCTGGAAACCGCGCGTGCGGTCTATGCACACAAAGCCGCAGACAACCAGGCAAACAACACACACGCACACACACACTCACACGTCACATTTTGTGACAACACTCGCTCCTCTTATCGAGCTGCGGCCATACGGCGGCGGCGGAGACAGAGCGCCGCGAGAAAGGGAAGGGCTATAGCTACTTTCATGCCCGCTATATGCCTTGCACTCGTGCTGCATGGCATGGCGGCGTTCGCGTGCGCCAGGGCAAAATGAAGGGTATGCCGTGCGAGGCCGAGCAGCAGGCGGCGGGGGGAGGTCGAGCCGGTGTGTAAGGTGTAATTGGAGTCGAGCAGAAGGGACACCTGCCTGTTCTGTCGCACTCCAGAGAGCGTAGCGACAACTTTGTGTATGTGTGTGTGTGTGTGTGTGTCCTCTGTCAACAGTTTCGAGAGAACCATTTATGATAATAACAAAAGGTACCCCCCGAACATACATAATGATAAGCGCGAGAGGTGATAAAGGGTGGGGCTGACTTTAGCCTCACCGGCTGGCAGGCCTCGCCGCGCGCTAGCCCCTCCCACTCCTTCCCTGGCCT
>NW_026269037.1:13158-13556 GCF_000697945.3 Frankliniella occidentalis | reverse complement strand
CCATCTTTCGGCAAAATGCATGAGTGCGCGCTTGGTGCATCTTGAAAAATTTCCTTTCTCCCGAAGGAGTATACTCTGCGCATATTCATCTGTCGAGGCAAAATATTTACATAATACATACATAAGCGAAATATTCACAATTGTATGAGTTAAAAACAGTTCGAAGTAGTTCATAATGTTTGACGTACCTCGCCCTTGTACGACCGACGCTCCGCCACGCCCATGCTGCGGTCACCGCCGGCCACACTCCGCCACGTGCTGCGACCAAACGGGTGCCACTCAAGGTACGCGCGCGCGCCTGTGTGTGTGTGTGTGTGTGTGAACAATGGGTTCATAGTGGAACAGCTAATCAATAATCGATCTACCTGAGGGATTGATTCGATTCGTGTACAGATCTG
>NW_026269037.1:8654-9110 GCF_000697945.3 Frankliniella occidentalis | reverse complement strand
TGGTACTATTTGTAGCATAAATCGAATACAGTTAGAAGCAAATTCTTCATCAGAGTACACTCCCTAGGGAAGAAAAACACATCATTTTCAATATTTAAGTTTTTTGGTCAAGCAAACCCATGAAATCCAATAATTTCATTTTCTCCCTTCACCCACCCGCCTCTGTCTTTAAATGACAGTGATGAAGGACCCATCGATACAATCACTGTTGGCTTTTTGGCCTCTTACAGATATTGCACTATCATGTTAACTTTTTGGTGACTTTTTCAGTGCCTTTTCTCTAACTTCTTGTCAACTTCTTGTCGACTTCTCCTTGACTACTCGTTGACTTCAATTGGCTTTTTTGACTTTTTGTGACTTCTTGACTTTATCTTGACTTTTTTCTTGACTTTTTTAATCGCGTACACCTACTTTTAAGAGTGGTGTACCCCTCGGTTTTCCTACAAATTCCATTCC
>NW_026269037.1:2233-2948 GCF_000697945.3 Frankliniella occidentalis | reverse complement strand
GCGCTTCCGGAATAATCAGTGACAAAAATCAAAAGAGCGTGGTCCAGTAGCGTTACCACGACGCACCATGAAAGAAAACAAAACAACACCAAATGGTGGGAGGTGGTGTCGAGCCGACTAGGCGTGATTGGGGCGTATCAGAGGGTTGTTTGAGCAAACGAGTCACACGACACGGCGGTGCGTATGTAACACGGCTGCTGGTATTCTCCGTGTGTAGCTGCCGTGCGAATCAGATGCGTGCCTCTGGGCCCGTCGATACGTCTGGCGGGGCGGGGCGGGGTGTTCGGGAGGCGCGAGGAACGCGTCCCGTGGGCCCGGCTCATTCCAAAGGGGCCCAAGGGGCCAGGCTGCCGGACCTTATCGGGAAACACATCACGGCGCCCTTTGATTTCTCTCTCTCTCTCTCTCTCTCTCTCTCTCTCTGGCTGCCCCTGGGCTTCCTCCCGTGGAATCTCGTGGGAAACATCCCTCTGTGAGGTGGACCTCCACCGGCAATCACGGTGTCCACCGCGGTGCGCACATATAGGCCCGCCGCACCAAGGGACGGCGATTGTATGGGAAATTGCTCCACCTGCTTGGTCGTGTGGAAAGTGCTGCTGGCCGCGATTTCTCGCGCGATGCCATCTTTCGGCAAAATGCATGAGTGCGCGCTTGGTGCATCTTGAAAAATTTCCTTTCTCCCGAAGGAGTATACTCTGCGCATATTCATCTGTCG
>NW_026269037.1:0-1196 GCF_000697945.3 Frankliniella occidentalis | reverse complement strand
TGCAATGCTTTGGAGACGCTTTGCAGATTGTGAAAAAAATGGACGCTTCGTAGACTACATACGAAGCAAAGTGTCGCTTTGCAATTGTAACAATACTTCGTGGTTTACAAAGCATCCAAATTTTCCAAAATATTTGAAAAGCGTCTGCAAAACATATTGCTGTGCTGGTGGAGGCGGCGTGGAAAATCTGGAACTAGGTGGCTGAAAAACAACGTTACGACCAAAACCATATCCCCTTGTTTGAAGGCACGTGTGTTCTTCAAATTCAAATTCAATGAGCGCGTCGACGCATATACACTTTCTCACCATGGGAGCCTCAGGGCCCCGGGCTGGTAGGCAACCCTCCCACATGCGTGGCAAGCGGGACAGTATAACTACTTGGAGGCGGACGGTGCGGTGGATTCTTGTTGGATCCAAACTTAGTAGATTCTGCACTTATGCTGCTCTCGTTCCCGTCGTCAAACTTGGAGGAGGAAAGAAGTTTAGCCTCGCATCCGTTACGCATGGGTCGTGGTTCTAGGGGGTTTTTCGGCCGTCGAAATTGGTGCGGGCGCTTTCTTCTCGTGTGACCCCCGGCGGTGACCCCGCGG
Organism: Frankliniella occidentalis; assembly: GCF_000697945.3. Classification (NCBI taxonomy): domain Eukaryota; kingdom Metazoa; phylum Arthropoda; class Insecta; order Thysanoptera; family Thripidae; genus Frankliniella; species Frankliniella occidentalis. The sequence continues at coordinate 606 of NW_026269037.1, read as the reverse complement.
CGGCCGGCACATCCGCGTGCCGCTCCTGCACATGGTGTGCGTCGTGACTGACCGTCCGCTGCTGGACCGGGAGGCTGCCGCCCCGCGCTGGACTATAATTTGGTGATAGTTGAATTACGCGCGCCGCACCCATGTCCGACACATGTGGCCAATAATTGGGAGCAGGAAAAGAGGCGCCCCACGACGCCGCGCGCGAGTTCTCTTTCTCTCCCCTCTTGTTGTGCAGCAAAGAGCCCAGGGCCGGAACAGAGGGATCCTTCACACTAAATTCTAGCGTACACCAATTTTTCTGTTTTTCTTGATTTTTTTGTTATTTTCTCTTGATTTTTTGCTGACTCTTTGTTAATTTTTTATGATTTTGTCATGATTTTTTAGACAGTCCCTTGTGGTCTGTCTCTACCCGAAGGTAAAAGTTACCAGTTTTGATAAAGATGGCCGATTAACCCGATTAACGTTCCAGTTATGATAAGCCGATTTTTTATTTTTTCTGATTTTTCAGTGATTTTTTCTAAGGGTTGTAAACTGAAATTTTTTGAGTGAAGGACCCCACGGCCGGAACCATCTCGGCGCTTCCGGAATAATCAGTGACAAAAATCAAAAGAGCGT
>NW_026269036.1:12482-14372 GCF_000697945.3 Frankliniella occidentalis | reverse complement strand
GGATGGGGCTGGGACGGGGCTCGCGGACCTCTATAGGTGGGGCGCGGGGCGTTGAGGCGCGCACCTTTGGGCCAGCAGCCGGAAACAAAATGGATAGAGAAACACAAATCCCCGCTCCGCATTGAGTAGACGTCGCCTTGCTCGAGACCCCGAGAGCCACCCTCCACTTGAGCCTGGCCGGGGGGACGGGGGACGGGGGACTTGAGTGACTTGCGATGAGCCCGAGCACCGAGCTTGAGCTGCTCTCCTGGAAACGTCTCGACGAATCCTTGTTTCGTAGAAGCACCTGGCGCTTCTCTTCGGGCACGTCGATATTCATCTCTGCTCTCTTGTTCCTCTTGCAGGCAAGGCCTACTACGCGAACCTGGAGGACCCCGGCTCGCTCCTGGAGGAGCCCGTCGCCATGCTCACGGAGGCGCCCGGCCTCCCGCAGCCCCAGAGCATCCCCTCGCCGTCCAGGTCGTCGCCGCACAGCCAGGGCTCCGAGGCCGGCGAGAGGTTCTCCCGGAAGGTCTTCGTCGGCGGCCTGCCTCCAGACATCGACGAGGGTGAGTAGTGGTCCAGAGGACGACCTGGTGTCCGGGGTAATCCATGTAATGTAATAATCCAGAGGTAATTTATTGGAATGATGGGGGTGGGGGAGGGGGTAATACGGACGGAAAGTAAGGATACGGTAATCCGCTCACCAAAGATATACCCCTCAAAGTTCAGGAACTGACTCCACCTGTTGGGCGAGGGGGTGGAGAAAAACTGGCGCAACTCGAATATCAGTCGATGACGAGTCGGAAAAGGACGCGACCGTTTGTGCCCGTCACTTTGTCCGGCGAGTCCATTCGCTCAAAGCGCCGGTGACGAGCTCACAATTTGACACGTCATCAGGCTCCAGTACGCAGGACGCCAGGACGCCCTCCTTTTGTTGCAATATTGAAATGCGAATGAAAGGGGCTGCTTTGTCTGTCGTTGTCCCGTATGCCCCGCTGCTCAACAATGATTGACTCGTTTTCCTCATTGCCCTGTATTTGTTCTTTTGCCCCGCAGACGAGATCACCGCCAGCTTCCGTCGCTTCGGCCCGCTGGTAGTCGACTGGCCGCACAAGGCGGAGAGTAAATCGTACTTCCCGCCCAAGGGCTACGCGTTCCTACTATTCCAGGTAAGTCCGAGAGGTCTGGGCCACGTCTGGGCCTGGGGCGCTCGGAGGAGGAGGTGATGGGGAAAGTGTAACGCGGCCTTTTGTTCAAAGAGTGTAACTAATCTCTTTTCCCTCCCCTTTAGGACGAGAGCTCGGTGCAGCAGCTCATCGAGGCGTGCATCGTGGACGACGACAAGCTGTACCTGTGCGTCTCCTCGCCCACCATCAAGGACAAGCCCGTGCAGATCCGGCCCTGGCGGCTGTCGGACGCCGACTTCGTCCTGGACGCGTCCATGCCCCTGGACCCCCGCAAGACGGTGTTTGTCGGCGGCGTGCCCCGCCCGCTCAAAGCAGGTGGGTGTAGACATCTCTTATCAGTTCACCATCCGACTGATAACAATAATGGGATGGTTGGCTCGGCGGCCTCATCAACCAAACTTGTTAATCTAATCAATCGCTTGATGGTTTCCAGTGGAGCTCGCCATGATCATGGACCGGCTCTACGGGGGCGTCTGCTACGCGGGCATCGACACGGACCCCGAGCTCAAGTACCCCAAGGGCGCGGGCAGGGTGGCGTTCAGCAACCAGCAGAGCTACATCGCGGCCATCAGCGCGCGCTTCGTGCAGCTGCAGCACGGCGACATCGACAAGCGGGTGAGTGTGCGGTAGCGGAGCGGCCGACCACGCTGTCCTGGGTGACCTAGAGATACCTCGCTACCCCGAAAAATTCAATTTACACCCCCCCTCCCCCCCAAAAAAA
>NW_026269036.1:5794-8407 GCF_000697945.3 Frankliniella occidentalis | reverse complement strand
TTTTTTCTGAATTTATTTTGAGTGAAGTGCCCCTTCCTTGAGCCGGCCGCCGGCCACCACTCGTACTCACCGAGCGGGTTGGTCGACAGGATGATGCCGTTGTCGCACTTGGTGCACTTGAGCGAGCTCATGTGGGTGCCCAGCTCGGTGGGGTCGGCGCAGCGCGCGCAGTCGCAGTCGAAGAACTTGCTGAGCTGGAGGTGCTCGCGGCGCAGCATGGTCGGGTCGAGGGTGTGCGCGTACGAGGTGTAGAGCATGCTGCCCTTGGCCACGGCGGCCGCGGTGCGCACCACGATGCGGTAGCGCTCGCCCGCCTGGTTAGTCGGCGTGATGCAGTGCACCGTGTTGGGCACGCAGTTGTGCGCCATGATGGCGGCCCGCGGGTACAGGCACAGCACCATGCTGCCGCTCGGCGTCCGCGCCTCGTACCCGTTCACCTCCAGGATGCCGATGACCTCGTGGATCGCCTCCTCGGAGAACCTGAGACGAAGGGGACCAACCGATTGAGATTGGGGTGCTTTGGTGTGGGTTTTCCCGAGCCGTGGCGTGGCCTCTGTTTGATATTGCAGTTATGCCGAACGGCTGGCGCGACGGCACTGCTGTTTGCGAATGCCGCCCGCCCGCCGGCCAGACGCTGTGCTCACCTTGACTCCACCTTGCACTTCTTGCGCAGGAAGTCCACGACGTTCACCTGGTTGGCGCCCCACTGGGGGTTCGCTTTCCTCTTGTCCGAGTGCGTCATCAGCAACTTCACCTGCAAACAAGCGAGCTTCGCTAGAGAGCGCGCGGCGGCGGCAAGAGGCGCGCGGGATAGCGAGCGGCTCGCGCGGCTGACTCACCTCCTTGTCCCAGCGAGCGGGGTCCTTCTCCTTGGCGAGGAGCACCCTGAGCGGCGTGATGCACTCGTACTGCGGGCAGGTCCCGGCGCCCGGCTCGGCCGGCACCGCGAACCGCACGCCCGCCGCCTTGAACACGGCGCACTCGTTGTCGGCGTGCAGCGCCAGCTTCTCGCAGTCCGCGTCGCAGACGGGCCAGCCGCAGGCCGAGCACAGCGCCGAGGCGTCCACGGGCGCCAGGCAGCCCAGGCACAGCGGGTACGTGTCCAGCTTGGGGCCGACGGCGAAGGGCAGCTCGCTCACCAGGACCTCGCCGGCGGGTAGGTCCTTGCTCGCGACCGCGTACCTGCGGGCACAGGGTGTTCCGTCTATATGCTGTATGGGGGCGCCCCGCCCCGCACCGCCGCGCCCCGCTCAGGCCGCGCGCCCGCCGGCTGCCGTGTAGGCCCCCCCAACGCACGGCTGCGCGGCGGGTCTGCCTGCCTCCAGGCGGCCGGGGCGGACCGGGGCTGGACAACGTCCCTGTTTGTAACTACACGATTATAGCTACAGCCGACAGTGCCCGAGTCAGTTGAAACTGAACCGTCTATAGACGAATTTATTACTTTCGCCAATGCTAGAATATCAACCAAAAGTAAACAGCGCTAAGAACTAAAGCGAAAGATATCAATGCCTCTCCAAAGCTCTCGCCTTGTCCAAGCGCTCGGAGGGACAGGGGGCCGCGGCGGGGCCCGATTCAGGAAAGCATTGTCTACTCCAGGCGTTTTCAGCTACAATCATCGACCCATGCCGAGATTGACACGGCGTCACTTCTTAGCTTTAGAAAGGGCTTATGAGCCTGGAGTCAAAAGGAGCCTGAACCCAAAGTCCCCGTCCCGACAGACGCCTTAGAGAGACGACGTGTGGCCTACCTCGCAGGCGTCCGAGCGACAACTCGTGTCGCGGCGACACGTCCCTGTTCATGGACACAAAAATGTGGTCACAAATGGGGCAGCATACGATGTCCGACGCCACCAGCCACACGCCCCTTTTGTAGTGATACAGTTGCAGCTACAGTCGACATGACCGCATGCTGCTTCATCCGAACCAAAATTGTCGGCCCTAAGATCAACTCCCGGGCGGGGCAAACTTTTTCTTTGTCGCTTTTTGTCTCCCGTTGGGCAGGACCGAGCCCAGACCCCAGTCCCGGAGGAGCAAGCTGGTAGCCGAGGGTGCTAAAGCGTGATCGTTGGCAGATCGTGGGGATGGTCGGTAGTTCGAATCCCGTCCACGGTCATTTTTCCTGCTCTGCTGGGTGTCTTCGGGCGTCAGTCACAGCTGAGATCTGGATGCCGCCGAAAGCTGTACTCTGTATCGTTCCGTCGTGGCCAAGTCGGTAGCGTCCGGGCCTGGTATGAACCTGGTCGCTGGTTCGAATCTCGGCCGGGAGATATTTTTCGCGCTCCGCTGGCCATGACTTTACAGCCGTGCGGCACCTGACGTGATGGGCCGGTACGCAAACAGTCGCTGGTTCGAATCTCGTCGACGGAACCCTTTCGCCCCTCTGCCAGCCGGGGTGTGATGAGCCACAGCGGAGGTAAGCTTCACTTGTGCCAAAGCCTCATCATTGGCTCAGTTGGTAGAGCGCGCGCCCGGGACTCAGATGGTTGTAGGTTCGAACACTGACCGAAGCTCATTTTTCCGATTTAGTAGTTTGCGGCGCGGGGACCCAGGGTTAGGACAGAAGACCAGCCGACATGGTGAGGTGGACTTGGCCGCCTACTCAGCAGCCCCCCCC
>NW_026269036.1:1544-3894 GCF_000697945.3 Frankliniella occidentalis | reverse complement strand
GGGGGGGGCTGCTGAGTAGGCGGCCAAGTCCACCTCACCATGTCGGCTGGTCTTCTGTCCTAACCCTGGGTCCCCGCGCCGCAAACTACTAAATCGGAAAAATGAGCTTCGGTCAGTGTTCGAACCTACAACCATCTGAGTCCCGGGCGCGCGCTCTACCAACTGAGCCAATGATGAGGCTTTGGCACAAGTGAAGCTTACCTCCGCTGTGGCTCATCACACCCCGGCTGGCAGAGGGGCGAAAGGGTTCCGTCGACGAGATTCGAACCAGCGACTGTTTGCGTACCGGCCCATCACGTCAGGTGCCGCACGGCTGTAAAGTCATGGCCAGCGGAGCGCGAAAAATATCTCCCGGCCGAGATTCGAACCAGCGACCAGGTTCATACCAGGCCCGGACGCTACCGACTTGGCCACGACGGAACGATACAGAGTACAGCTTTCGGCGGCATCCAGATCTCAGCTGTGACTGACGCCCGAAGACACCCAGCAGAGCAGGAAAAATGACCGTGGACGGGATTCGAACTACCGACCATCCCCACGATCTGCCAACGATCACGCTTTAGCACCCTCGGCTACCAGCTTGCTCCTCCGGGACTGGGGTCTGGGCTCGGTCCTGCCCAACGGGAGACAAAAAGCGACAAAGAAAAAGTTTGCCCCGCCCGGGAGTTGATCTTAGGGCCGACAATTTTGGTTCGGATGAAGCAGCATGCGGTCATGTCGACTGTAGCTGCAACTGTATCACTACAAAAGGGGCGTGTGGCTGGTGGCGTCGGACATCGTATGCTGCCCCATTTGTGACCACATTTTTGTGTCCATGAACAGGGACGTGTCGCCGCGACACGAGTTGTCGCTCGGACGCCTGCGAGGTAGGCCACACGTCGTCTCTCTAAGGCGTCTGTCGGGACGGGGACTTTGGGTTCAGGCTCCTTTTGACTCCAGGCTCATAAGCCCTTTCTAAAGCTAAGAAGTGACGCCGTGTCAATCTCGGCATGGGTCGATGATTGTCTGCTGGTTGATATGCTAGCATTGGCGGAAGTAATAAATTCGTCTATAGACGGTTCAGTTTAAGCTGACTCGGGCACTGTCGGCTGTAGCTCCGATCGTGTAGCTACAAACAGGGACGTGGCTGGACAGCCGAGTGGAGGAGATGCCCGCGAGGCAAGTGGAGCACGTTGCCAGCAGCGCCCCCAAAACAGTCTTGACTGCCTTGACACCTCCGGTAGTCTTGTCAACCTTGTCAACCTTGACGGCACTGACAGTCTGGACAAACTTCGAGGACTCGGTTGCCCCCCCCCCCCTCCGATACCCTCGGCCACTCCGGCGACAAATGTATTCTCTGCTGCAAACCCGGAGGAAAGGGTGGGTCACCTCGCTGGCATCTCACTCACCTGCCATACTTATCGTTGCTCAGCACGTCGAAGCCCTGGGCGGTTGTGGCGGGAGACCCCTGCGGACAGCAGAAAGGAAAGCGTCGCCGTGAGAACCCCCTGCCCCTGCATGCGTGTACTAGCATCCCGCAGTGACCAAAGAGGTGACCGTGTCAACTCAAAACAACCAAAACCGTATCAAAGTACACCGGTGTTATTGCGACCAGTCCGTTTCTCTCCAGACAAGTTTATGGACTTTTATGGACGTTTAAGTGCAGTTACTTTAACTTGATTCAAGTTGTTGTTGCTGTTGTTTCTCAACGTGACAGGTGACACTACCCCCTGGAGTACAGGGAAGTCAACATCTCTGCCCTCCCGGAGCAGCAGCATCATGCTATCCGAAATGGGCTAACGTGGCCTGCTCGACTTCACGCGCCCCGGCGATCTTTTGCCCCGACAGCGGGGAGGCACTGCTCACTGGCTCCTCTGGCACAGAGAAAGGCTGCTAGGCGATGATCTCCCGTGTCACACGACGCCATCAAGGTGGAAAAAGAAACGCCCGCAGAAAAAAAAGAAAATCAAATCACATACGGCGCTGGCGCACAACTCACCATGTTGCCACGCACTTGATCGGAAGACACGACCTCTCGCGTAGTCGTCTACGCTTGGAAAATAAAGTCGAAACGGTGACACCCCCGGTCAGGCCGGACGCCGCGCGCGGTGCACTCTGAGCTACGCCCTCGAGAGAACTGAAGCACTCGGCGGCCCGGCGCGCCCGCTCACCGCCACCCGCAACCCCTTGGGCTCGCCCCTGTGGGTGCCAGCAGGCGCACCCCCGAGCACACCGATGAGCAACACGGGGGACCTTGGCAAGGGGGGGATGCTGCTCTTCAGATTAGGATTCACAGACGCGAAGCTTCTGGGCAGCGCCGGGGACGACGAGAAGGGAGCTCGGCACTGGCAGAGGGCGGGGCGGGGCTGAG
>NW_026269036.1:0-1275 GCF_000697945.3 Frankliniella occidentalis | reverse complement strand
GATAAAAGTTTATCAGAGCCTGATTTGAATGTATAGCATGTATTTATTTATTTTTTAGTTTTTGTAACTCAGAAGTTGCTGCTTTACAACGAAACTGCTATGATTGTTTGCGCGGACTCCGGCGCGCTGGGAGGAGCGGGAGTCTGTCCGGCGCCGGACAGGACAGCAGTCAGTACACGCCGGCACCCGTCCCGCCTAAAGCCCCGCTGACCCGCGCCCACCTCACCTCACCTCACTCACACGCACACGGTGCAACGTCCAGGGGGTCCAAGGTCACGGCCTGGCCGGATCCGACAGCTGAAAAATAAAAGTTATTTAATCAAAATAATCAAATAACACTATTGGGCTTTCCTTTGGCATAGAGGATGATGATGCGATAGGAACAAGTTAGGCGTACTTTATTTTCTTGTGCTTCGCGTAAAGTTGGTTTCTCAATGAGTACTTTGAATATTCTGGGCGGCGGATCAACCCCGCTGACTTCTGTAGTTATACTGTGCCGCACGCACGACTGCGGGCGGGCTTGCCTATCGCCTTTGTCCACGGCGCCTTGCGGGCCAAGTCAGTAGGCAACCCGCCCGCACCTAAGAATGCGGCACAGTATTTCAAAAGTGCGCGGGGTGAATCAGCCACCCGGTACTTTGAACCCTTCAGCGCCGAGGCGGCGAATACAGACTAATCTACTTTCAAAGGAGAGTTGATACGAGGTCGGGTCTGTCTCGTACCACCCGTCCGCCCGCGGCCCGGCCTGGCCGCCCTATTGCCAGTAATATGTCGAGTCATCGGGCGCCTCTGCTTCGGACATATCACTGGCCAACAGGTGCTACATACAAATCCTGCGAACGTAGCGCCGCGCGGGTTCGGGCTAACCGCCGCAGACGATAGCCTCTCAGCGAGCGCGCGAGCCTGGATAGCAGCAGTAGTCGCGTGGTCCTTCCCCCTCCATCATTGGTCTCGATATACGACGAACACGGGGGGGGGGGGGGGGGGGTCCGCCACCACCGCCACGCCCTGGGCCCGGCGACGGGCTCAGCTCGGGCCCCGACTGCCATCTGACAGTCTCTGTTGCGTACTTATCCAATTCGTCTCGGCTGCCTATTCAGTCCGACCGGAGGCGGCGCCGTGGTGACAGCACAGCCTAAGGTAAGTATGAGTAGTGAGTAGTGCGCCGAGGGTGACCGTGCCCAGCCCAGCCCGGCCCGGCGAGGTCCTCTGGCTCGGTCACTCTCTTCTTGGCACAGTTTCATACTTTTGTTTATTGATTACGCCCCCCCCCCC
>NW_026269035.1:5802-6307 GCF_000697945.3 Frankliniella occidentalis | reverse complement strand
AGGTCTGCGCGGGCGGAGGTGTCCCTGCGAGTCTCCGGCCGGCCGCCGCGTGCGAGCGAGCGAGAGAGAGAGATATAGAGAGAGTGAGAGAGGGTGGACGCGGGCGCGCCTCGCGCTCGGCCCCGCTCTCGGACGTGGCCGCGGCCTGTCCATGGATTATGCAGAGCAGCCCACGGGCCGCTTGCCGTACGGGCCGGGCGTATTGCCGTAGAGGCAGGATGGACTCGCCGTCGTGCTGTGGGATGCGCCGGCCCACGGCAACTACTGGAGACGAACACCGTGGCAGCTGCAGGGGATTGTTATTTAGTGATGTGCGCCCTGAGAGGCCCCGGAGCGCGCGAGGCGGGCGAGCGGGTGGTGGTGGTGGAGAGGCCTCCTGGAGGGCCTAGCGACCTCGCGAGGCGGCTCAGCCGTCCCCGCCCCATCCCCGCGATTGACAGGACTATTCGCCCCGGCAGCCCTGGTCCCAGAGGCCTCGCGGTCGGGCCGAGGCCGCGCGCAGCCC
>NW_026269035.1:4671-5752 GCF_000697945.3 Frankliniella occidentalis | reverse complement strand
GCGGGGCTGGCGGGGCTGGCGGGGCTGGCGGGCTGGGCGCTTGATGAAATGGATATTGGTGTCGGTAGAGCCGGGGGCGGGGAGCAAGGCGCGTGTGCCTGCCTATGCGGGACGCGCTGCGGTGGCCGACTCCAATTCAGTTAGAACAAAGCCGCGCGTCGTTAAACCCCGCGTTGCAGTTGAAGTAGCGTGCTGATGATGGTGGCGCTAACGGACCGAGTCGCGGGTATGACTATATGAGGTCCCCTTTTCACCAGCGCCCTCTGAGGCTGCCCTCACAATGCACGTGGAAAAGAGTTTCGCGTTATCGTACGCACAATGTCAGCCAAGTCAGAGCAAGCAACTTGTTTTTCTTTTGCACTCTGCTCTCCAAATGCTGAAGGCAAACGGCAAACCGTTAGTGCGAGCGCCTGCAATGAGCTGGGTAGGCCAGCCCGCCCAGCAGCTGTGTGCCGCCGACGGCCCGCCCTGAGCGGTTTGGCACCCAACCCCCGAGGGTGATGGCGGCTGCGGCATGCGGATGGGCGTTCCGATTGGCGACGTAGAGGTGCACGCCGCGCCGCGCACGGGGATCGTTTATGACCCTCCGATGTTCTCGTGAATAATAACGCCACGTGCCATACGGCGATGGTCGTTTCATTGGCCACTTTGTGGTGATGGTTATCGCGGACCCGCGCGCCCCTCCCCCTCCCCTGTTTGGAGCCCTACGCCCTGCGCCCTGCGCCCTGCGCCGCCCGGCACGCGGGCTGCACGGGGACGTCCCGGTCCCTGTTTGCACAGTCTGCGGCTACACAGCCAGTGCAGCCGCAGACGTACCGCAGAACTCTGCATTGACCATCAGCTCTCCTATCGGCCACAAACTACTGTCCCCATACGACTCTCCCCACCGAATTAAACCATGGCCGAATCTATTGAGGCAGGCGACTCTCCACAGAAGGAACACAAGGATGTGGACGAATGAGCCGCACGGAATATGCAAAGGGATAGAAAATATGGAGAGTGGAGGCGCAAAGGGTGGGAGCGTTGTGCTCCGCCCAGCGAAGTTGGGGTATTGAGGAGGGAGGGAGGGAGGGAGGGAGGG
>NW_026269035.1:2127-3901 GCF_000697945.3 Frankliniella occidentalis | reverse complement strand
ACCCCGCCCCGCCCCTCCCCGCTCCGCCCCGCCGCACCACCTGGCCGGCAGCGGGTAACGAACGGGGAATTTCTCCAATCGGAACCCCACCTCGACTCCATTGGCCCCTTTCCTCTTCTCCACTCGATATGATATCGGCGATCTGGCCTCTAGACGCCCCCGGGACCTCCAAGAGCCTTTCGAGAAGTACTGTAAGACGCGGTACGCGGAGATGGCGGCGCAGCCGGGCGCCCGACGAACGGAGGGTAGGCAACCGGGCGCACCCGCGCGCCGCCTGCCGGCCTACTCCACGGGCGCTACGAGTGGCGCGGCGCGCGGGGCGGGCGTAGTACGTACCGCGTGCTGTGCAACTTTTTGCCCGAGTCATTGCTTTGATCACGCGGGAGCTGTCAGGCCCAGGCAATACGCGCGCGCGGGACAGCGGGGCTTAACTGACACGGCATCGAACTTCCAGCGCCCCGCCCCGCAGCGCCCCACGCCCCGTCACTCCCCGGGGACGGCGAAACGTCAGGAAGTGTTAGGGGCAGGGAGGACGGTCACTGCAGATGGCTCACGGATGCGTGCGGTGTGGCGGGGTAGTGGTGGGGTGGGTGCACGAGCCGGCAGGGCGTGGTGGAGGGTGGTGGGTGTGGCGGGGCGTGGCGGGGCGTGGCGGGGCGTGGCGGGGCGTGGCGGGGCGTGGTGGGGCTTGGCGGGCAGCGAGAGGGATAAGAGAGAGTGCCCCAGGGACATGTCGGGCCGACGGTTTCTATAATTCAACAAGTTAAAGAGGGCGGACGAGGCAGAAGGACGCGGGCGGAGTCACTCTCCGGCTGCTCCCACCCGCTCCCCGCTCCAAGGACCGTCGCTTTTGCTAAATTTCGCCGTTCGGAAATTTCAGAAAGCTGCACGTCCGTCCCCTGTGTAGCCTCGCACAGGGTAAGAGGTCACGGTCGCCGCCGCTCTGAGCGTAGACCCGCGGCGCGCTCCCCACTGTTTTCACTGCCCCCCCCCCCCCCCCCCCCCGCCCCTCCACTCCGGGCCCGCACCCCGCTACTCATTTGCAAGCCAATGGAAGTCGTGCCATCAGTCTAAACGTCGCCGCAGCCGTGCGTGCTGCAAACAAACCGTCAATGCGCCTATGGGCTAGGGTGCGGCCTCACTCCCCTTCTAAATCCTCCCCCTCCACCCCCCTCCCCGGCCCGCTACGGCCCCAGGCGGGGGTCTCTCAAGCAGCGTAATGGATGAGCTTGAAGCGTTTGCGTGGGTGTGGGTGGAGCTTCGGATGGTAAAGAAAATCGTGGTTAACGAACGGGCCGAGCATTGGGCGAGCATCGACCGTACCTTTTACCCCCGCAGGTTACCCACCCTCATCCCCCAATACCCGTACCTCCTGTGCAGCCGAGTGGTACGAATTTATGAGCGATATCGTCTGGTTCTGGCTTGACCTGGCGGCTGGTCTGCTGGTGCTGGCGTGCGCCCGGACCGCCGCACCTTTCTGGCCGCAGGCAACCACAGGTACACGCCGCCCCAGTACCAACTTTCCCTCCGCCCGTGTTTCCACCCCGCTTGCCAATAGCAAAACCTTTTTCCCCAGAAGGGCGAGAACTCGACCGGGTGCAGACCAGCAGGACTCCCCCGCCGCCGCCGCCCCCTCTCCCCGCAAACTCCACGCGAACGGATCCGGATCCGCGAGGTGGGCCAATAGACACACAATATGCAAAGGCGGGGGCCCGTTCCTTTCGATGGTCCGAGGAGTTCGAGACTAGCCAAGTAGGGGTGCGTCCAGAAACAC
>NW_026269035.1:0-1663 GCF_000697945.3 Frankliniella occidentalis | reverse complement strand
AAAATCTATTTGTACTGTGCAAAATGATCTCGCACTCGTCCTATTATCCTCATAGGCTGCCTCGCTCGCTCTCCCGGCAGCTCGCTCTGTGTTTCGGCCCGGGGAGTTATGTGCCGCTCATCCACTGTGAGTGCGTGGCTGGAGGGCCTGCGGGGCGGAGCGGGGCGGAGCGGGGCGGGGTGGGGCGGGGCGGGCGCGCCCAACTCTAGGGCATCATAATTCTGCTCACGCAAAGACTGCATTCGGAAACAGCACCCTCGACTGGGGCCGTCGTCACCACCCCTCGTTCCCTCCCCACTCGGACACACTCACCCCCTCCCTCCCTCTCTCTTTCTCTCTCTCTCTGGCTCACTCCCTCATTACAGGTCGATGCAGGGCGACTCTCCAGCATACCCGCTGGACGCTGTTTCGCACGCAGCTCCTCCCTCCCCTCCGCCCCGCCCTCGCCGCTGTCCCATAGGGGGCTCCGTCCCGTTTCATTCAGTGGCAGTGACCGGGCCGGCAGGAGTGGGGCTGCCTCCTCACACTACCCCCCCTCCCCTCCCAGCCCCTACACACCCGCTGCGACAAGTTACGGGGCCATGATTGTCACATAAAACAGATTCCCGGACCGCGGCGGTCTAGGCCGCCCCGCCGGCCCTCTCTAGGCTTCCTCTGGGGCCCCGTCTAGCCCCGGCCGCGTAGGCCGAGCTGTGGGCCGGCTCAGCGTTTAGCCCGGCTCGCCAGGCCCTGTCATTCGGGCCTGAGCCGCGGAAGAGCCGCGGGAGCTCCACCTACCAACCTGAGCCCAGACCCCCCACGGGCCACGGGGCCCGCCGCCGGGCCCCCACGCCACCCCGACCCAATCCTACCCACGCTAACCCAGCCCGCCCCGCCCCGCAGAGGGATGTAGATGGAAAGAAAGCAAGAATCGGAAAGGTTTGAGAAAATAAAGCCTTTTTCGGGCTTAAAAAGACAGGTCGGTCCGATTAGCATTTTACTAAGAATTATTGGAAACAAAATTGCGACAAAACATTATGGTCGGGGTTATTGTTACTACTTTGCCACCAAAGTGTCAGTCGCCCCCACACCGCGGCCTATGGGATCATCGGGTCCGACCGGACGGGGCGACCGGGTCCAAGACCTCCTCGGCCGCCCTCACGCCCGCCCCTCTGCTTTCTCCTTTGATTCCAGATCCACTCCGCCACGCCCCAAGTTCAACACGGACCACTTAACTCCTTTCGACTCGGTGCCGTGCGGCCGATTCTCTCCCGCGCCGTGTTGACGCTCGCAGCCTCCTGACTCCGGGGTCGGGCCCATGAGAAATGGACCCTGGCGGGGGTGCGAGCAGCCTTGAGGTATGATCCACGAGGCGTCGTCTGGCCGCCTTGCCATACACTCCGCGCCACCCCGCCACGCCCCGCCACGCCCCGCCACGCCCCGCCACGCCCCGCCACGCCCCGCCACTCGTTCTGCCGCGCGCCACCGACTGGGCTCGAATTAAGAGGGGTCGAAGTTTTAACGAGTTTAAGAAGGGCGTGGCGGAGTAAAGGTGGGGCGAGCGCTCCGACACGCAGGCGCGGCAGGACTCACCCCGCCCCGCCCCTCCCCGCTCCGCCCCGCCGCACCACCTGGCCGGCAGCGGGTAACGAACGGGGAATTTCTCCAATCGGAACCCCACCTC
>NW_026269034.1:10398-14603 GCF_000697945.3 Frankliniella occidentalis | reverse complement strand
GTGGCAGGGCGTGGCAGGGCGTGGCAGGGCGTGGCAGGGCGTGGCAGGGCGTGGCAGGGCGTGGCGGGGCGTGGCAGGGCGTGGCAGGGCAGAGCGCGCGCTGAGCGTGAGCGCACGAGCACTCAGTCTCCATCCCGGCGTGGCATGGCTGGATGGAGGACTCGGGAGTATAACGCCGCTCCCGCTGCTGCAGCGCGGCGTAATCCGCTGCTGGGCCTGCGCAGCCAGCCTCCGCCTCCAGCCTCCGCCTCCAGCCTCCGCCTCCAGCCTCCGCCTCCAGCCCCCGCCTCCAGCCCCGCCCGCCTCGCTTGCAGATCAAGTAGTGCACTCTCCACGATGCACGCGGCGGCCCGGGCCGTGATGGCTGGCGCTATCTTTACAGCCCGCACCTCGCAGAGCCCCCCGGCGGAGGGGAAGGGGGGGTGGGAGTCACAACCCCGACGTGTGTCCACGAGGATGAGCAGGAGCAGGGCACCGGGACGCGGCGGGGAGGAGGGCGGCCGAGTCCCAGGAGCATTCCCGGCCGCGCGGGGCGGGGCGGTGCGAGGCGGGGCTAGGCGGGGCAAAACGGAGGGGGGGGGGGCAGTTCACCCGCTCGCTTGCTACCCCCGCAGTACTCCTCGGAGCATAATTGGGTTTTAAGTGCGGCGATATCTTTAGCGGCTGCGTTTAATGTGAGTGGGAAGGGATGCGGCGACGTGCAGCGCGGGGTGGATGGAAGGAGAGGTGGGGGAGGAGGAGGTACGTACCCAGCTACACCCCTCAGCCAGCTGCCGCTGCAGCTGCTTCCTCCTTCCTCTCGCGTATGCCTTTCTGTCGCGACGAGAGACACGCGCACATGTGCACCCCAGCCATTTCACTCCGGGACTCTGGTGCTCATCCTTCTCCCCCTCCTCCTCCTCCTCGCCCGCACCACGAAAGTGTTCTGTTGATGTGTCGGCGCTGCGTCGCGTCGGCCTGCGTGTTCGCACCTGCTCTCCATACCCTCCCTCTCTCTCTCTCGCTCGCTCTCTCCCGCCCGCGCCTCCGTGAGACTTAACGTGGGTGACAAATACCATTACCCCCTGACGCACATTTACATTTGGGAATTAACTTTCGCCAGAGGCACAGGGTGGGGCAGGGCAGGGCGGCAAGGGAAGGACGGCCAACTCCGGCGCCAGTCGCAGCCTGGCGGCCGGAGCTGCCCCGCGGTGCCAGGCAGCGCCATCTAGCGGAGGGCTGCGGCACCCCCTCGCCGCCGGCACCCGCCCGCACGCCGCGCCGCGCGTGCATTCCCTCTCGCCCACATATGTTGCCGGTCGGGCTGGGCTGGAGTGACCAGGAAACGAACCGAAACAGTTTTAAACGAAATTATTGATGGTCGAATCTGCGGCGGTGTTCTCTCCTCCTCTACTTGGGACGTATTACAAAAACTTGCAATCTCTCCTCTGGCTTCCTCAACCGCGCACTGCGTTATCTTGAGACTTGAGACGGGCCGGCCAGGTCCGGGCGGAGATCGTGTCAGGTCTTCCCTCCTGTGGCTAGCTGCTCCTCACGGCCAAGCGCCCACACAATCTCGGTTACGTCTGAAGGAAGAGAGATGTTCCCAAGCGTGATCTGAAAAAAGTTAAAAGTTGGGGATATGGGTGGGCTTCTGGGCGCCAGCGAAGTGTTCCGAATAATCGACACGTCGGTCTTAGTCGGCTGATGCGGGGAGGGGAGGGGGAGGGGGGCGGGGGGCGCCTCTTGGCCTGACGCCTTCGACACTGCCGCTGCTGCACCCCGAGCAGAGAGATAAGATAAGCCGCGACATGCAACTTCACTCACCCCTCAGACCCTCTCCCTCCACCACGGACAGCCATTCAGGCGTGGACGACACACCGGGAGAAAAAGGGAGAGATAAAACGGACAAGTAAACAGACGGACGGAGACGCTCGGGGTCCATCAACGACGCCGGGTTCGTCTAGGTCTGTGTGCGTTTCATAAATAGATAGATGCAGGGGACTGATTCGGACCGAACCGAATTCTCCGCCTCTCCTCTGCTCTTACTCTCTCCCTCTCTGTCATTATCTTCGCGACCGACCGTCCATTCTTTCTTATTCTGTCCCAAATGCCTTGCCTATCGTCGCGCTCACCGATGTGCCCTACGGCCCCGTGCGAGCGAGCATGCGACCCATCCGCACGCCTGAACCAGGGGGAAGAACGACTCGCACGGGCCACGGAGGCGTGATCTGCTGCAGCATCATGACGGCCACATGAGCGGCAATCAGAAAGGCGTGTCGGCAGGATACAGCAGATGCTGCAGGACGACGCGATCAGCTGCAGAACCCTGGCCGCCAGATGTGCAATCAGGTGGGCCGGGTCGGGCCGGGCGGGACGATGCGGAAGTGCTTCGCGAGAGCAGGTCAGGTGACTTCTGCCAGTCACCGCGATCGCCTGATTAGGATGCTCGTCGATGCGGTGCGGGGCGGCGCGGGGCGGCGAGGTGGCCTTGCGCGGGAGCGAACCCTGACCGCCACCACGCAGCTCCTGACCGCGCGGCTCGCAGGTGAGCCCAGCCCGAACTGCAGAAAGCAGCATAAGCGAGACAGAGACAGAGCGGCCGAGGAGACGAGTCCCGTCCGGTGTTCCGTGTCCACCGCGTGTCCGTCCGTGGACCGCCAAGGACTCATCTCCTGGAATGGGGCGTGGGCGGGCGGCGGGGCGCAGAGAGGTGGGTAGGGGCCGCCGCCTTCCGAAATGGTGCCGCTGCTGTGTGCAGCTCGGCGCTCAGCTCGGCGCTCAGCTCGGCGCTCGGCGCCCAGCGCGGCGGGGACTCGTTGCCCCCCGCTGACCCCGCACGGGCCGAGTGCACAAGCGGTGCGGATACCATTATGCTGAGTGGATGTCGCCATGCGGAGCGCAAGTTTCCGCTTTCTCGCGAGCAGGCCCCCCTGTCGGCCGCGGCGCGCGTCGACCCGAAGGATCGGTTTGAACGCCGCGCCAACGCGGCGGGCGGAAGCGGCGCCCACGCGTTGGGCCCCCCGTCATCCGGCCACGGCCTCCTGGCTCCCTCACGGGCTGGGCTGGGGCCCCATCGTGCTGCTCGACTTGACGTCATCGAGGGGGCCGTGGTTGCCTCGTCGCCGGGCAGCCGGCGGGCCGGGCCGGGCCGCGCCGGATCAGGGGGGAGCGGTGGGGCTGCGGGGGCCTCGCGGGGAGCCCCCCCGCGCCCCGCCAAGCCCCGCCGAGCCGTGCGCAGCTACGCCGCGCCACGCCCGCACAGCTGTTCACACACGTGGTCGGCGGCGCGACGGCGACCGAGGCGCCGACGAGTTGGTCGGGGCCGTTGGGGCCACAGCGCAGTGTTGGTTCGCCTCGCTACGGACCAGGACCCCTCAGACCCGGCCGGCCAAAGGCTTGGCGCTGCTTGACTTGGGCTTACAGTCGGTCCGGCTCCGCGGCTCAGCAGCGCAACAGTGACCGGCGCGGCAGCACGCTCAGCACGCTCTGCACGCTCTGCACGCTCAGCACGGTTCGGCCATCCGCGAGTGCCACTCCTCGTCGCGTCGCGGCCCAGCGTCTTCCTCTTCCTCCTGGTGCCGGTGCCTGCTGCCTGGTGCCCGCTCCACCCCGCGGCGGTGCTCTGGCCTGCTGGCATGGCGGCGACGGCCACTGCAGCGGTGACGGCCCGCCAGGTCCGCGGCGGCGGGGGCTAGGCGCGCACTAGGAGGCCACCCCTCCCGGGCCGCCGCCCTTCTCTCTCTCCCCCGCGCGCCGCCCACAGAGTCAACACAGCGCGGCTCAGCAGCAGGCGAGCGACACGACAGAGTGAGAGAGAGATAAGGGTGAAGGCGTTAGCGCGCGAGGCCCGGCGCGGCCCCGGCGCGGACTGCGGCAGCAGCGGCGGCACTGAGGGCAATGAGTCGGGAGAGGACGGCGGCAACAGCAACAGCAGCAGGGTGCTAGGAGCCAGCGGAGGCAGCGGAGCCAGCACTCACTCCACCCGGCAAGACGACATCGACCTTCGGCGCCATCATGGGGCCGCAAGACCAGCGCAACGGCGCCACCACCTACCCCGACAACGACGGCGCCGCCGTGCCCCTCAACAGGGTGGCCAACGGCAACGGCAACGGCGTCAACGGCGTCCACGACGAGGAGGGGATGCCCGTCCCCGGCCCCGGCGTACCGCGTGAGTAGTAGTTCACCTGTTGCACGTCCAAGTTCGGCGTGGCCTACACCCCCCC
>NW_026269034.1:5642-7627 GCF_000697945.3 Frankliniella occidentalis | reverse complement strand
ACCTCCCTCCGCCCCTCCTACTCATTCAATCCCTTCTCATCCGTCATCACCTTTGCGCGGCGAGCCCGCGCGCCTTACCCCATCCACCCGACAATGCGGTCCCGTAGGTTCGGCGTGCCGTGCATGTCCTTTGGCCATGTCATCATGTCATGACCACTATGTGATCGCGTGGCCTACGAGGCTCTGCTGACATGTCCACCCATAATGTGGCCACACGGTCACCGGGATAGTGAGTCATCCTATTTGGGTGGCCGCGCGCCCACGACCCATGTGTCCAGCAGTGTGGTCGTAATTGTGACATCAAAATTTGGGCGCCTCGTGCTCCCATGCCCCCTACGACTGTCCATGGATGTGGTGAGGCCGAAATTAATTCGAACGGAGCTGAGTAGGCTTCTCGACCAAAAAAGCTATGGGGCCCAACTCGTCATCGACCGGTGCCCACGACGTCGCGCCCTCCCCTGCGAGTGACTCGTTGGCGAGGTGAGGCGAGGGCCATTGCACGCGGCGCCCCGCGAGGCACGCTGTGCGGCGGCAGCGGCGGCCAGGTCGGATTACGCGAAGGTCGCGAGGACGGCTTGTTTATGTTTAATTTGGGTAAGTGATGTGGCTCTGGGGATGGAGGGGTGGGGCAGGGCAGGGGGGTGCACACGGTCAGGTGCAGCGTGAGGTCCTCGCCCCCCCCCTTCCCCCCGCGCTCCTCTCCCGCACCGCTTCGGCCTACTTAGCCTTTCTGCGCCTCAGAATGTGACGCGGCGCCTCCTAGACGACGCGGGAGGCGTCATTCAGGCGTGGCGTGGCGTGGCGCCGTACCACCCCGCCACCCCCCGCCACGGGCCGCCGCGTGTAACCAGGTCGACAAGTGTTTTCCAGCCTCGGGAGTACGCGGGCGTGGTTATCACGGGCAAACTAACACAGCCATTGCTCGGCGCCCCGCCCCGCCCCACCCCGCCTATTTACGGCCAAGACGTGCCTCGCGGGGCCGTTTTGTTACTGTGTTTGCGTCTCCGTGTCGCCTGCTCCCGGCCAGCGGAGCCAGCGGAGCCAGCGCTGAGCGACAGAGATGGGGTGCAGTGCCGTATGGAGTGGGGGAGGTGAGGTGGAGGAGCCTCGCTCCCAATCCAACAAAGTGCACCGAGCACAACAAGCGGCGCGGAAAACACCGCCTGCTGGTTAAGCCATATAGGCGCCTGCCGGGCCGAGGATAGGCAACCCTGACGCGGGGACGTGCGCAGTTGTCACTGTTGTCAGTCACACCTAGCCAACCGGCGCACGCTTCGGCTTGGCGGAACCGGCCTTCCAGGCAGACAATGTCCGCAGTGGTCACTTTTGGCCCTCGGCACCCAGGTCATGTCTGCTGTCGTCCACACCGGTCCACACGCTCGGATGAGGTCGGGGGCCGCGGGAGTGCGGGCTTCCCCCGAGCAGGTGACCCTGCACCGGCCGGCCAAAGCCAACCGGGCCGAGCCGGAGGAACACGTCGCCCTCGTCCTTTAGCTATCCTCCCCGGGGGCCGCGTCGGAACACGCAGTATACCCCCGCGCCGACGCGGCACGGCGCACGGCGGCCCACTCGACGCCGTCTAGACGTCGTTGTGGTCGTCGAAGCAGTTTCAATCCTTTTCACCACCCCCACCACTCCTCCTTGGTGTTCTTGCAGCGGCGGCATCCCCCTGACTGCCCCTCCACATGCTACCCCTCACTACCCCCATCCTGTGGGCTGCCCCTCACTACCTACCCCACACTCACTCGCTAGCTGCCCCTCACTACCCCCATCCTGACGGCTGCCCCTCACTACCCCCATCCTGTCGGCTGCCCCTCACTGCCTACCCCCCACTCAGCGCCGGCCGCGCGGCACAAGCGGGTTATTTATCTGTAGCGAGCGGCGTAATTACCTCGACGAGTTGCTCGATACCGTGTGTGTGTGTGGTGTTTGGCAGCGGCGGCCCTCGAGCCCCGCGGCCCGTAGAGATACCGCCCCCCCCCCTC
>NW_026269034.1:0-5592 GCF_000697945.3 Frankliniella occidentalis | reverse complement strand
CCCCCAGTTCTCATCTCCGCAGCTCGGCGTGCCCCACCACTAACTTGCCCTTTCTCTCTCTCTCTGCCGCAGGATGGACGGGGGCGCGCCACTTCCTCACCCTCATGCTGTTCCTGGGCATGGCCAACGCCTACGTCATGCGCACCAACATGTCGGTGGCCATCGTGGCCATGGTGAACCAGACGGCGCTGCCTCGCAAGGAGGAGGAGGTCGACGACGAGTGCGGCGACGGCACCGTCCGCAGGAACCTGTCGGTGAGTGAGCTGCTCCTCCAGCGCGCAGCCCCGCGCAGCAGTCGCAGCCTCCCCCTGCCCCCTGCACCACCGCGTGCTGTCGCTGTCGCCGCCGCCGCCGCCCACGCGACCACTGTCGTATCTATTCCTGAGGGTTCGTGGCTGCGCGGGCGTGGGGCCGAGGGGCGGGCCCACCCGCGGGAGGCCCGCGGCCGGGCGGGGCCGGGACGAGGACCGCGCCGGACCAGCGGACGGAGTGTATTCTGGGCCTCGACGGCTCGCGTCTCGCCCCCCCGGCGGTGTCGTCTGCCCACTCCGTACCGCCCAGGCGTCTGCCGCGACAGCTTTGAGTGGCCCGAGCGGGTCACGCCGCCCGAGGCGCTTGAGGAGGGGGAGGGAGGTTGGCCGTCCAGCGCCCCGGCTCTCCCTCACCCCCGCGGCGACACAATTGCATGAAGGTCTCAGGTCTCCTCACCTTTGTTGGGGGGATGAACCCTGACAGTGAAATAATATTCTATTCCCACCCTGCCGCGCCTTCGCGGCCCCGCCTATTCGTATTACGGACCAAAATAAAGACGGCGCTCGAGGGTCCCGCCGCGGCGGCGTCTCCTTGACCTCCCCGCCTCGTCCCGCCCAGTCCCGTTCACCCTCCCCTTGGCCTCTCTCTTTTTCGTAGCTGCGTCCTTTAACACTCCCCCCACCCTCCCCGGTCATCCCCTGCTTGCGGTCTGCATTCAGAGGGTATTATAAATAGGATTGAGACAAAGTCACCCAAACAGTGGCCGCCCCCTCCACCGACCTCCTCCGTCTCTCACCCTGAACCAGGAGGGTCGACCCTCAGCCGACTGATTCCGAAGAGCGCTCTCCTATACCTTCCGTATAGCTCCATCCTTGTTGCACTCATGGGGCAGCTCCCCTTGAGCGCTCTTCGGAATCAGTCTGCAGGACAGAGACGGATAGGGACGGAGGGGGGAGCGCTATATACCGGCCAGACGTTCGTCAGATTTATCATCCATTGTGAGTGGGCAGCCAAGCGCGGTGTCACTCTGTTCATCTTAATTAACCCCGTAAATTTTGCAAATTTTCGAGACGATTGATTAAAAATGATGAAGAACGCCATCTCATGCCACCTTTCTCTTGTGCTCGCCTCTCAGGTTGTCAACGACCCCAAGGAGGATGGCGAGTTCCTCTGGGATACGGAGTTGCAGGCCTACATCCTCAGCGCCTTCTTCTACGGCTACGTGCTCACGCAGATCCCCTTCGGCATCATGGCTAAGAAGTGAGTCGACGACCCTACTCCTTGTCCGGTCTGTTGACACCTGTGTGACTCTACTTTGATCTGTCCACAGGTACGGCGCCAAATACTTCTTGGGCGTGGGGATGCTCGTCAACTCGGTGTTCGGCCTCCTGGTGCCCGTGGCCGCGCGCATGGGGGTGTGGCCGCTTATCTTCGTGCGCTTCATCCAGGGCCTCGGCGAGGTGAGTCCAGCACATTGAGCAAGCGAGCTGTTCGGGGTTCAACGGACCTCGCTTCGTCAAACATGGGGAGGGGAGGGAGGACATCGTCTTTACGACCGGCATGTTGCCTCGTGCGAACGCATATCTGATGATGTGCACTCGCACCCACCCATAGGGCACAGAGAGTGGCGCCGTCGCACCAAACGGTCGCGACTTGCGCAACTCGCGTCCGGGCCCCGGGAAAGGGGCTATTGGGACTGGAAGTGGGGCGGGGGGGACGCCGCCGCCGGGCCGGCGGGGGCCGCATGCCGCCTTTATCATGCATGCACGACTTTGTATTACCTCCCCGAGTAGTACAGTTGGTACAGTCCAGTACAGTGCATGAGTCATGTGCAAGCAAAGCAAGTTCAGCAACACTCTGCGATAACACCTCTGCCCTAAACCCCTTTTGGCTGCGGATACCGCCTCGGCGCGCCGACAGAAATACGGTGCTATTAAAACAATGTGTATGCTTCCCCCCGCAGGGTCCCATCGTGCCCTGCACGCACGCCATGCTGGCCAAGTGGATCCCGCCCAACGAGCGCAGCCGTCTGGGAGCCTTCGTGTACGCTGGTAAGCTTGCTGCTGGGCGCCGCCGTGATCCCCGTGGTGCTGCCGGCCCAGCCCGGCCCGGCCCCTGATGCCTGCCATTTATTTTTCTTTTCATCTGAGCGCGGGCCGGGCAGGGCGAGCCTCCTAGAGGCGGGCCGCGGCCGCGCCAGCAGGCCTCACGGCTGGGGCGGATGATTTAAAGGGCGGCGGGAAAGGGGAGGAGGGAGAGAGGGAGAGAGCGGCCGCAGAGCAGAGCGATGGCACGGCAAGCGGCAAGCCTACGGCACGGGCCGCCTTATCAGCTAGAAAGATTTACCAGCACTGGGAGCGTCAACATTTGAACGGGTCGCGAAAAGATTAAAGCAAAGCAAAATTTCCTATCGTAAACCTTGGCGCGGCACGCCGCCGCCGTGGCCCGCCGGTTGCCACCCCGAAGCCTATATCGCTCCCTGCGCGCCGCTCCGGCCCGGCCCGTCGTGGGTTCTAATGATGGTACTATGGTGATGACCCACTCCTTGTCCCCCAGGCGCGCAGTTCGGCACGGTGTTCTCGCTGCCGCTGAGCGGGCTCTTGTCCCGCTACGGCTTTGACGGCGGCTGGCCTTCCATCTTCTACGTGTTCGGCGCCATCGGCACCGCCTGGTCCATCGCCTTCCTCATCTGGGTCTTCGAGGACCCCGACAGCCACCCCCGCATCCGCGACGCCGAGCGCAAGTTCATCGTCGGCTCGCTGGGCGGAGAGAAGAATGAGAAGACGCCGCCCATACCGTGGATGGCGGTGCTCAAGTCGATGCCCTTCTGGGCCATCCTGGTGGCGCACATGGGCCAAAACTACGGTTACGAGACGCTGCTCACCGAGCTGCCCACGTACATGAAGCAGGTGCTGCACTTCACCATCAAGCAGAACGGACTCCTGTCGGCGCTGCCGTACCTCGCCATGTGGATATTCTCCATCGTGGTGAGCATCGTGGCTGACTGGATGACGTGGACCCGAGGCGTCTCACTGACCAAGACGAGGAAGCTGCTCAACGGCATAGGTAAGGAGAGGTGTCGAATCAATAAACCTCGCGGGTGGCGGATTCACCCTGCCTACTTCCATTGTTAGATGTACCGCACGCACACGAAACGGGTGGGTTTACGCGTTTCTCGTCTCTGACCATGGCGCCTTACGGCCCGCGGCCCGAGCGGGGGACCATCTAGTAAGTACGTCCGTCATTCGCCGTTACGAACCTATTAAGTTCACGGCTTCGCAAGCTCTCATAGCGCCTGATGGTAGGCAACATCTCGCCTGCAGTGCATGCGTGTAGTGC
The DNA here is from genome assembly GCF_000697945.3 of Frankliniella occidentalis. Lineage (NCBI taxonomy): Eukaryota > Metazoa > Arthropoda > Insecta > Thysanoptera > Thripidae > Frankliniella > Frankliniella occidentalis. The sequence continues at coordinate 2,001 of NW_026269034.1, read as the reverse complement.
GGAGTGGCCTACCCTGCAGTTCACAGGCGCCCAGCTTCCGCAATTTTCAAATGAATCTCAGGAAAAAAGGACGTACTTTCTGGACGATCCCTAGGCAACCGGCCCGCACGCGTGTCTATGGTACAGTCTAACTCCTGAATGGACGGGGCGAAGCAGCCTCCTGATTGTGAAGTCCTCCAACACCTCACCTCACCCCATCTCCTCTCGCAGGCATGTTCGGGCCGGCGCTGGCGCTCATCGCCGCCTCCTACACGGGCTGTTCGGCGCCGCTCACGGTGGGGCTGCTGTCGCTGGGCGTGGGCCTCATGGGCGGCACCATGAGCGGCTACCGGATCAACCACCTCGACATCTCGCCGCGCTTCGCCGGCATCCTCATGAGCCTCACCAACTGCATCGCCAACGTGTTCGCGCTGCTCGCGCCCCTCGTGGCCGGGTTCATCGTCGAGGGGAAGGTTGGTAGTCTCCATTCCGCCGCTCTCGGCGCAGCGCACGCTCGAGCTCATGCACGCAGGGGGTGAGGGGTGGAGCGCGGGGAGGCCGAGGGTCCTTCACTCAAAAAAAATCAGTGTACACCCTTAGAATCACTAAAAAAAATCACTAAAAAAATCAGTAAAAAACATGAAAAAATCACTTTCAAAAATAACAAAAAATTAACGAAGAGTCAGAAAAAAATAACAAAAAGTTAAGAAAAAATCAAAAAAAAATCAAGAAAATGAGAAAAATCTGTGTACGCTACAATTTATAGTGAAGGACCCCTCGGGGGAGGCCGCGAGGCTGGTGTGACTCCCTGCCCTCCTAGCCCTCTCACGCCTGCAGGAGCGTGCGCTGTGCCGAGCGTGGCTCAGGGGAAAGTGGCGGTTTCGGTTCACTTTATTCGACCAAAGTCTATTCCGCCTTGCTGCCCGGTGACTAATACATACATTCCCTCTGACAGCCGACGCAGGCCGCGTGGAGGGTGGTGTTCTTCATCAGCGCCGCCGTGTATGCTGCTTGCTCCGGCTTCTACCTCATCTTCGCGTCCGGTGACGTCCAGCCGTGGGACGACCCGGACAAGGACGCGTACACGTCCGTGGAGACGGGGGCGGCCAACGACATCGCCGCGCGGCGGCGCAGTCGGCGGGACAGCCAGCTGGAGCAGGCGGAGACCACCCTGCAGACTTTCTAAAGGGCCCAGGCCGGCCCGGGCCTTTAGGCTCGCCTTTAGGGACTCGGCGGGGCTTTAACCGGCCTTAAGTGCTTAATTGTGAAGATACGAAGGATGGGGTCTAATGAACCTTAAGGAATGGGGCACATGTCAGGAGCCAGGGCCCTGAACTCGTCAGCGGCCTTGGCGGCGACTTCATCAGGGATCTCGCCTGGACTGGACAGGCCCTTACCGTCAACCGTCACCTCCTCGGACGCGAGGACCGCTCCTCGGACGGAGACGGGCCAAGGACTTCGCCCTCTCCAGGATTCACCAAGGACACACTACTCTGGCTTCTCTGAGTTGCCTGACGGTGATGCTGACCCGTGCTCCTGACCGCGGGCAGCACGGCGGCCAGCCCGGTCCGTGCGAATGGACGCTGCACGATGAGTGGAGGCGGGTTGGGCCGGGCAGCGAAGGCCTGCGGGGCCTTCCCAAGACCTCCTGTGATGAAGCGTGAATTGGGTGCTGGCGCCTTGACGCTGCTTCATGTTCATGTGTGTGTGTGCGCGCGCGCTTGTATATATGCGTCAGAGAGAAAGAGGGAGAGAACTGATTGAAGGACAAGAAGTAGCTGACAGGAAAGCAGAACATTGATGTAACTTCATTTAAGTTTTTGTAAGAGAGATGATGACTGATTGACTGCCTGACTGGTGGAACCTTGGTGTGGTATTGTTATCATATGCTTGATATGCAGTCAAAGCTATTGATAGTAACTAAAAATAATGCATACTTTACAAAACAAAATAGGATAATTGTGTGTACATTACATAGATACTTTTAATTAGTTGAATGTGTAGTTATTTTTTGAAAAATAT
>NW_026269033.1:15190-15527 GCF_000697945.3 Frankliniella occidentalis | reverse complement strand
TCCCCCCACACAGCACCACGCCAGCTGCCTGACGCGGCCAAGGCCACGCCGGTGGTGCCGGCGCCGCCGGCGGTGCCAGCGTTGCCCAACCTCAGCAACCTCAGTATGCTGCAGTAGCGGCTCAGCACTGGGTGGCGGGACAGTTGCTCAGCAGGCGCGCGGTGAGCGAGCCTAGCACCAGTCGTGTTGTAACGTGTTTGAAACTTGAGTTGCTAATATTTACCGATAGGTGGCGCGCGAGCGGCCGAACGCTGGTATAAATCAAGGACGACCACCGCATGCAGTCATTACTACTGTTCGCTTCGTCCTGTTCACATCATGTTTAACCCCGACCGTT
>NW_026269033.1:9305-9870 GCF_000697945.3 Frankliniella occidentalis | reverse complement strand
AAAACAAGTAAAAGTCATCAACATATAAGGCAATTATAACAATACAATCCTCAGATTCTAAGATATAAACACACGGTTCATCCAAAAAGTTTACAAATCCATACTCTTTCAGGACTGTTTCTGCCTTTTGATTCCAGCTCCTGGCCGCCTGCTTTAAACCATAAACAGCCTTATTTAATTTGCAGACCATCCCGTCACAATTCTCAGCAGTGAATCCTTCAGGTTGTGCCATATATACGGTTTCTGAAAGATCTCCATTTAAGAACGCTGTTTTTACATCAAGATGAGAAATTTTTAAATCGTGATTCACCGCAACTGAAAAAAGTATTCTTAGTGTTGTCCTCCGCACTACAGGGGCGTAGGTTTCATAGTAGTCTAAACCATATGTTTGTGTATATCCCTTTGCGACAAGCCTTGCCCTGTACAACAGTGTTCCATCTGGATTGACTTTCCTCTTGAACACCCACTTGTTTCCAACAATTTTTGTTTTTGGTTTTGGTTTTACCAGGGTCCAGGCCTCACATGTATTGAAAGATTCCAACTCATGAAGCATAGCTTCACCCCA
>NW_026269033.1:5777-6187 GCF_000697945.3 Frankliniella occidentalis | reverse complement strand
AAACGCGTCCGCCTAAGAAAGGTAGGTTGATTTGACATAAGGTTGGTTTGACCTTACTGAAATATGTCAATTTAACCTCGTGCTTTCTTCTACAATGTCAGTTTGACTTAAGGCAGCACAACGAAGGCTAAAATCAATGTGGCCTTATATTTGCGTGATATCATTTGTTTTCTCTTTTTACCTTAACAGCCTCATGATGGAACACACTAGGTGTGTCTGTGTGTGTGAGTGCGTCGGCTGCAGAGCACTTAAAAGGTCTACTGCCTTATGCGAATGCCTAATTTGCCTTCTAATTAAGTATGCAAGTTTGTTTAAGAAATTTAATTGAATTGAATTAAGGCGTACGTATTTTATTTGATTTTTTTATTTCATTCAGAGAGATTATTGAAGGTCCCGACGATGACGTGCAT
>NW_026269033.1:0-647 GCF_000697945.3 Frankliniella occidentalis | reverse complement strand
CGTATCGCGTGCGTGTCACGTGCGTGTCGTGCGTGCGCAGATGCGTGCGTAACGTGTGCGTGTCGCGTGCGTGTCGCGTGCGTGTCACTTGCGTGTCGCGTGTGTGTCACGTGCATGCGCAGATGCGTGTCACGTGCGTGCGCAGATGCGTGCGTGTCGCGTGCGTGTCACGCGCGTGTCACGTGCGTACACACTAAATCTGAAAGTACTTTTACTGTCCATAGAAAGACGCGTTTTTGTGCACATCTCAACCGGATGCAGATTGGAATCTAGCAAGTGAGGAATTTTCATCGTAATGATGGACAAAAAAATAATTGTCCAGAAAAAGGATGCTAATTCGTCACTTGCTGGATTCAAATCTGCATACGGTTGAGATGTGCACAAAAACGCGTCTTTCTATGGACAATAAAAGTCCTTTAAGATTTAGTGTGTACGCAGATGCGTGCGTATCGCGTGCGTGTCACGCGCGTGTTGCGTGCGTGTCGCGTGCGTGTCGCGTGTGTGTCGCGTCCGTGTCGCGTGCGTGTCGCATGCGTGTCACGTGCGTGTTGCACACAAAAGCACGCAGAAGCCTGGACGCAGAAGCACACACACACGCGAATGCGTCAGGTCACAGTAGGCAGGCACTATCCTCGAGGGACCAATAC
>NW_026269032.1:7961-8298 GCF_000697945.3 Frankliniella occidentalis | reverse complement strand
GAATTTGAGCGACAAATTGGAAACTGCCGAAGAGGCGTGGAGGCTCTTTAGGCTGAGTGATTTTATCGGTCGCTGTCGACACTGAGGATTACTTTTCGAGGAGAGAAATTGAGGGAGGGCTGCACTGTGGCACCGTCCCCTTTTAGACAATCGATGGGGTTTTGTATTGGAGCAACCCTTTTGCAGTTGTTTTGCACGGCGTCATGTTAGCGGTAAGCACCCCTCTTCAACAAAGTGAGTATTTGGACTCCACACTACACGTTCTACCGAACTGCCCAAATACTTTAGCTCGCGTGTTTATATACCCTTTGCAGCGGACAGAGTTTGTCAGTGTTTG
>NW_026269032.1:2791-3096 GCF_000697945.3 Frankliniella occidentalis | reverse complement strand
GTAAGGGTTTAACTGTGAGCCTGGCACACCTTATGTGCTGGTTTTGTTGAAATGTCAGACTTTTTGGACGATTATCCGTACGATTGTACGAGTCTCGATATTAAAGGTACACTTCAGTGTGTTTTGTTATCCCACTCGTCTCGTCAGTTCAGTTTCGGTACGGACACACGTGTCACACGACCCGTGGGGACGAGGTCGAGCACGACGAGTCCCTCTTCCGGGAGGCAACGGTCCGCGCGGGCAGCGCCGGGCGATACAATTTGCTATCTTTGAGGGCGCCGCTGCGTGGCGGGCGGCGGGCGGGC
>NW_026269032.1:1837-2307 GCF_000697945.3 Frankliniella occidentalis | reverse complement strand
CCAAGAGGGGTGGAAACGCAAAATTTACATGAAAAAGATCAACTATTTCAAGAGATTTTCTGTCGACATTGACATAAAAGCAACCCAGCTAGAATAGGGGGTTGAAAATTGACGACGTCAATCGTAAACTGAAACCATCGTTTGTAAATAGTAAAGTTTGTCGTATATTTCTTAAATTTTCAAAGAAATCTTCGCCCTGCAGGAAAACACTTGCTTTTAGCTCAGCATTGCGTTTATTGGTTTGTCATATCACCAAAAACTTATTTGGCATACTATTTCTTGATTGTGCACGACTCGATCTGTAAAGCGACAGTTGTTTTCCTAAAACGGGATCGTTTTCCTGCACAACCAGACAGCATGCAATTGTATTCCTAGCTGGACAAATTGCGTGAAACTTTACACGTTCTCTTTTCAGGAACAGCGAAATTGTCCCCTTTACATTTCGAGTGTAGAGAGGCGAAGGCGAAAGG
>NW_026269032.1:0-310 GCF_000697945.3 Frankliniella occidentalis | reverse complement strand
TGGGGACCTCACCCCCGGCCCCCATGCTGCTATACTCCTTCCCCAGGATTACGCTGGAAGTCCCTTTCGAAATGCACCCGCGCCGCGTTAGGACCCGGGCGAATAGCGAATCGTGGGCGCTGGGGGCGGTCCAGAAATGAGTACTGGTCTTCTTATCATTTTATTTTTGGCGAGCAGAACCCTCCCCAAAAGGAGAGGAAAAGCTTTGAGGCCTGCGGGGTATATGAGAAAGGAAAATTGGCAGAGAAGGGTATGAGAGTGCGGGCTGGACTTCTGTGCGAAAGTGTTGTTTGTGCTGGTGGTGGTCGCG
>NW_026269031.1:29336-36028 GCF_000697945.3 Frankliniella occidentalis | reverse complement strand
CGAGACATGCAAATGGCCTTGGGAGCGGCGCAAGGCAATTCGCGAGGATGATGTCCGGTCCGGGGAGGGGAAGAGGGGAGGGGGGGCACTGGAGCCCCGCTGGAGTCGGGGGCCCGGGGCGTGCAGCCGGGGCTGCAGCGCAGCTCTCGGCCAAAGTCACGGCCGCCGAGGTAGGCGAGGCTCACCTTGCAGGAGCAAGAAACGTCCTTGCCACTCATGTTGAGCCCCGCGCGCACGCCGCAGACCGGGCCCCGGCCTACAGCCCGGCCTACAGGCGCCACGAGGCGACTCCGAGCCCGCAGACATTCCTCGGCAAGCACGCATACATGTGTGTGTGTGTGTGTGTGTGTGTGTGTGTGTGTGCATCGAACCTCCGCCGTCGTGGTAGAAAAATAGAGTGCGCTGTTTTTGACGCTGCTGCTGTTTGATTATGAAAATGCGAGGTGGGGGCTGCGGGGATGTGTGCTGCTGGACAAGAGGGGTCGCTCACTCACAAGTGCCGTGCTGTACAAGTGTTGTGTCTCCTAGAAGCATCCTCCTCGCTGTACTGCTGCCGCCACGTCACTCACACACACACATACACACTTTGCAGGCACGCACGCACGCACGGCGTGACAAGACTTACTCATAAATTCGTTGTAGCGCGTCGCGCCGCTTCTTACCTCTACGTGTGCAGCGTGTTTGAGCGTCCCGGAGCGGCGCGGGGCATCTTCCCCCTTCTTGTAGCGCGCCGGCCCCGGTGGGGACCCGTGCCCACAGCGCTCGCTGCACACACTCTTGCAAGCCCACCGCAAAGAGGGGCTTGAATTGTGATGAAACGGTATGATGGACACGAAATCGTTCAGGTTACAAAGAGGGCGGAGATCAAAAGAAAGACAAGTCGAGCAAAAGAAGAAGCCTTTGCTGCGCAAAGCACGACGCGTACAGGATTTTTTTTTTTTTTTTGCGGATGCTTCTTTTTGTTCACCTGTATATTTTCGTTCATTGTCACACGATCTTGCATATTTTAAGCTGTTGCAAAAAGCTGCGAATCCGCGAAGCTATAGCTAGGGATGATAGCGAGATTTGCCGAACACGGCCACAGCTGCCGCTGCCGCTGCTGCACGGACATGGACCTGATTGAAGGGTTCCGACTTCCGAATCGCTCTGTTTGGCTCTGTTGGCCTCTAATAGGGCCGCGGGCCGGGGCCGGGCGCCCCAAATGAACCTGACCCCAACCTATTGGGCCGCGGGGCAGATGGCGAGCCGCATGCCGCCGCGCATACCTTTCAAGGACGGGGCGCCCCCCGCCAGCGAGAAGGAGTGAGAGGGACGGAGAGGGAGAGCACCCGGCCGGGATGGAGAAGGACGGAGAGGGAGAGCACCCGGCCGAGATGGACGAGGAGAGACGGCCGCGGCGGACGACTCTCCAAACACACAAGCATCAATCAGCGGGCGCCCACCGTTTGGCCCCTCTCTTCCCCTCCTTCCTTTCCCTTCTTCCCCTTTCTCTCTCTTTCTCTCTCCCTCTCTCTCTCTACCCCCTTGGCTTGGACGTTGTTGGTCGTCACAGTGCGCTGGTTTCGTGATCGAAATGCCATTACTGCGCTTGTATGATTGTTTCTCCTTTGTACTTCGGTAAAAAATATGTATGCTTTCACGGGAAAACATTACTACTTCTACTATAAACACAAAAAAGTAGTAATTTAGTAAGCCATTTATTTTTCGTCAGTATACTTTCCAAACGGCGGAGACGTTCTTCCGAAGTTCGGCAGCGGCAGCATCTTTCTTTTGATGGGTTTTACCTTTTAGTTCGCCTCGAGCGGTGTTTTTTTTTTTTTGTGATGTTGCTCTCCTCTTTCAATTAACTTTCATTGAAACTCGCACTTCGGGCTTGTTGGTCCGTTTGGCCTACTTGCCCGGCCGCGGGCCGGAGCGGCGCGGCGCGGGGCGGTGCGACGGGCCCGCCTAATGCAATCACTATTATTCGGACCACCGCCCGGTGCCCGGTCCTCCCGCCCGTCGGCACGTCCGCGTCGGCCCCCGGTCCGCCCGGTGTTGTCGGCCGTTGTCACTCTGAAGGTGTAGCCCGGCCTGCCTGTGCCTGCCAGCCCTCTTGTGTGTGACCGTCGCGCTCGCCTCGCGGACCGCTCAGTGCAGCAGGATAGGAGGACGCTGGGGCTAGGTCGGCCCCGCCTCGCCCCGCCGGAGACCGCTACGGCCGCCTGCGAGGTAGGCAGCTCAGCGCGGCCTCGCGCGCGTCGACGGAGCGGGTGGCCTACCCGCAGGCGGCGTGCGCTGTGGGTGCGGCCGGTGCGAGGGAGAGGGAGGGAGCGGTCAGTGCGGCGGCGGTGGTGGTGCTCCGTACATGGCACCAGCCCGCTGCGATGGCCTTTATCGTAAATACCGTTTGCTGTATTGCGGCAAGTCGGAGCTGCTTCCCAACACTCGGGGCGCGACTGGCTGCACACACGCGCACGTAGAGGCATGTTGTTGTTGTTGTGGCGTCCGTCTGGCGACCGTTTTATTTCCTTTTGTTGGTCTCTCGTTTTTTTTCTCGCAGTGCAAAACTGCAGTGGGAAAAAGAGAGGGATGAGTTTGACGAATTCCGCGAGACTTTAAACACCTCCTCGCCTCGGCCGCGCTGACAACAGCCGAGGGCAGCGCTGACATGCACGCCCAACACCTGCCGCTCGACCCACCGCACCGCCAGCTCGCGCTGCTTTTCTCATTTGTGTAGAGGGAGGGAGGGAGGGAGGGAGAGGGAGAGAGAGAGAGAGAGAGAGAGAGAGAGAGAGAGAGAGAGAGAGAGAGAGAGAGAGAGACTACATAAAATAAACGAGCAGCGAAACGGATATATCCAGCAAACAAAAGCGAGCTTGCTAATTAATTTATTTTTAGAGCGCGCGAAATAGTCGAGATGAGAGGAAAGGGAAAGGTTAATGCGCCTCGGCTATCAACCTCTCTCTCTCACTCTGCCGCTCAGCTCGGCCGACAAGACGTCGTCCCGTCCGACCACCGAGGGCGGCTGGCGTGGCCCCGCACCACGCCTACGACGCGACGCGCTAACAAGCTCCCCCGTACCTCCCCGATTGAACGTTACTTTCGTTCGTGTTGGTTCGCTTTACGTCTGGCCATTACCACCTCCTCTCGGAATATACTCCTTTTATCATCAGAGGTTTTCCTTCGGGTTTTATCCGTGTAGTTCAGCTCAAGTGGCTAACCTCCCGCGCGCTTTGTTGCAGCTCCCGCTGCAGCTGCCACCATCGCGCGGGCCGCGCGAGCGGCCTGTCGCCGCTGTCGCCGCTGCTGGCGCTGCTGCTGTCGGCGGTGCGAGCGACCACGCCGCCGTCGCCCGGGTCGCCGGGGCCGGGGGCCCGCCAGCTCCTGCAGCAGGTGATCCAGAGCGCCGCCTCGAGCGCCTGGTCCAACACCTCGCCCACCCGGCCGTGGCAGGCGTTCCAGAATGCCCCCAGCGCGCTCTCCGTGATCACGAGCGCCGCGCCCGTGCGCCCGCTGCAGGTCATCCAGTCGCAGCTGCCGGTGCGGCCGCTGCAGACCCTGGCTGGCCGGCCCGGCGTCTACTGGCTGCAGAACTCGCAGGCCGTCACCAGCCTGCAGAACGCGGCCGCCAACTTTGGCATGCCTAGCCTTTCCGGCGGTGGCAGCCCCGGCGCCAGCAGCGACAGCGGCGAGCTGGAGGAGGTCGTGGCACCGGCGTGGGTGAGTGCGGAGGCTGCTGCAATGGCGGACATGTCTCGTACTAGTGCACAAACTCAAAGCCTGGTCTCCTCTTGCAGCAGAACGAAAGCCCGACGCTATCCCACCGTCGCCGCCGCCGCTCCCTGGCGGACGACGTGCAGGGCGTGGCCGACGCCGATGACCTGCTGGACGAGGCGGCTGAGCAGATGGTAGCGGCGCCAACGCCGTCCAACGGGGTGAGTCTCCTAGCTGGCGCTATGACGGTGCTCTTGTGTGCGGCTGGCGGGCGGGCGCACAGCCCGGTTGATACAATCGCCCGTGTGTGTGTGTGTGTGTGTGTGTGTGTGCATTTGTGTATGGGTGTGAGCGTGTCCATGTGTGTGTTTATCTGTGTGCGTGTGCGGTGTGCGGACAGCATCGTCCGACGAGGAGAGATGATGATTATATGATTGCATAATCGCACGACATACAATAAAAAAGCAGAGCAGTTTCCGCTCGTCTTATCCATCGGATGCACACACACACACATATGCATTCACGCACACGTTTGCCACACACACTCGCATACACACATGCACATACTCCGCAAAAACACACACACCATAGCTAAGCTGCCTGCCACCCATTTGCCGGGAGGACTGACGGGGGCGGCTACCCGTTCCTTTTTTTATTTTCATATTCCCTTCATCATATCCCATCTCTTTACTCACGCGATGAATGTGTCAGGCTGTTTTGAAGAACAAATAGAGGAATGCCGCGTACAGAAACCATTGCCTCATGTTGGGTGGGGATTTCTCATGGTGTTGCAGGAGAAGTCGGGACGCCAGGAGAAGGCGCTGCAGTACCTCAACATGGGCGGCGGCTACCTGGCCGTGGGTCCGGAGGCGGGCGAGTTCTCGGCCCTGGAGCTGGACGAGGCCGGGCTGGCCCTGGCCGACGAGGACGGCAACGAGCTGCTGTCGCGGGCCGCGCCCTTCCGCAACCGGAACCAGCCCGACTCGCCCATCTACTACATCCGGCTGCCACCCTCCCCGTACGTGCTGGTGCCCGGCGTGGGCTACGTGAGCTCGCCCAACCGCCGCCCCCTCGGGGGCCTGTCGGCGCCCGCACCGCCGCCACCCCCGCCGTCGGCCCCCGCCGCCAGCCCGTTTTACAACCTGCCCTTGGCCTTCATGTCCAACGGCAAGCCCACGGGCGTGTATCAGCCGTCCTGGGGCCCCCCGCAGCGGCCGCAGCGGCCCGCCGTGCGCCCGCCGCCGCAGCAGAGCGCCATGTTCTCCCTCAACAAGGGCCCCTACGTGTTCAACGGCCGGCCCAGCGACATCTTCATCCTCCGGGACTCGTACGACACCCTGTACGGCGACGCGCTCAGCAGCTTCTACCCCTGAGCACGACCACGGCAAACGCAAATTAGGACACTTTATACGAAATTGGCGAAGCGTTTCGCTTCAACCCTCCCCTTAGTTGCACTTGTCGTCGTCCTCCTCCGTCTGGACGGGCGGCTCTCTGCTGGCTCGGCGACGGCCGAACAACAACGTCTCTTCTCCGGAATTACAGGGTGGGCCTCCTCGGCCGTCGCCACTCCGACAGCTTATTTTCAATTACATCACGCTTGTTGATGTCGTTTACCGCGTGGCATTAAATGAAGGCCTGCCTGTCTGTCCCTGTCCGTCCCGTCTCGTCCCCGGCGCGGCCGTGGTCACGCATGTTGTGCCTCGAGCGCTGAAGGGCTGCGCCGAGGAGGCTGCGCGCCGGCCCGGTCCGACTGTCAACCTCCCGCCCCGCAGCCCGAGGAGGGGCACACATCATGGACCGGTGTCGCCTTGCCAACAAAGGGCGAGAACGTGCGCGCAGCGAACGCGCAATACTGTCCTGGTGGGTGATAAAAAGAAAGAAAAATTAACAAAAAAACAAAACACAATACGATTGCGAGAAACGCATTTTACTGACCCCGGGACGGGTCTTATAACTTTGTTCTTTTCATGGCGATCTTGCATGCTGATTAGCTCAAGTGATTGTGATCGGCGGATTAGCTTAACGTGTTCCGCGTCATCCGCGACATGTTACAACGGAGTGAATGCGGCAGAGAGTGAGAGGAGACGCGCACGTTTGAAAAGAAGAAGATGGCAGAATGCGTTGTGATGTTCTTGCTTTCTTGATTTTTATTTTTGTGTATTTATTGTGTGTGTGAGCGATTCTTTGTGACTGGAAAGTAAGCATGTTGTGTGAATGTTTAGGAGTGTGTGTGAGCATGTAATTTATTCTATAAAAATAAAGTAAAACAACCTTGTCGGTCTGAGAGGCCAGTTATTTTGTTGATATCTGTGGATGCTATTGTTATTTATTACCTAAGTCTTCTAGCGGTAGATAACTCGACTCACTTGAATCCACTATTTATTTTCGATTGTAGTATTTATTTTTTTGTAGATGTAAGCGTGCGTTTTTTACTTGTTACTCTGTGACACCACTCTTTTGTAAATAATTTGTTCAAGTCTGATGATAATTAAAAGAGAAGACTTTACAAAGAGACTACAAACCGGCTGTTGAATATTTTTCTTTACCCCCGTGTAAATGTTACTGCCCCCCGAACACACCCCACTGCACCTGAAATGACCCATACCGGTACACGAATCTGAATTTTGCTTTCTCCACCGTAAACAATTATAGTTATGGGCCGGGTGTATAAAGTGTCGAGATACGGATCAGGATGAAAATAGGAGTAAAGCGCGATGCGCGCGCGCGGTGCGGCGGCCGGTGTCGGCTCGGTGGCGGCGGACGCGGCGCACGCGGCAGCCCGGCGCTTTAACGAGGGTCGTGTTCTTTTTCGGGTGCAGGGCAGTAACTTAGCGGTCTAATTGGGGCTCGGGTCGTATTAGTCTTAAGCGCCTCGCTCTCGGGAGTCTCGCGTGTTGATGTGCTCGTTGGCCGCGCTGCTGCCGGTGTTGTTGCTGCTGCCGAGTCGGCCCGTCCGCCCGCCCGCCCGCCCGGGGGCCCGCCCCCCTGCCGCGGAC
>NW_026269031.1:15718-18430 GCF_000697945.3 Frankliniella occidentalis | reverse complement strand
AAATGTACAAACACAATGGAAATAAATTATGGTACAAATAAATTTAATGTTTACTCACCTCATTAATGACTACTATACTGTTAGTAACTCATATGTTAGTGCAGGTCCCCAGTCAATAAAAAAAAGGTAAACAATTAGAGAAAATGAATTGATTGCAGTGAACGAGAGTGGAGTTTTGATGACATCTACTTTAAATGGCCACATTACTAGGAAATGATCATGATCTTAGTCCACGTCAATGGCATGCTAATGTGTCTCATGACTCCATATATGAAATGCTCAGTAGTGAAAGGTGGCAGCATGAAATTTAAAAGATGAATGAACAGTGAAACCATGGAATACATGAATCTATTAAGATAATATGAAAATCCAAAATGAAGATGAATGTTTTTCATTATAAATGCTAAAAAAGGGAGGAAAATGTATTATTTTGGGAATAATTGTGACACAACTCCATGTCGGTTAATTCATGTATAGAGTAGGAAGGACAATTGTAAAGTGTGGCGAGATTTGCCATTGAAGTACAGCATCCCCATTACGCTTCATGAAGTGGTATATAGATTCCTTAGTCTCTAACTCTGTAAGTTAACATGATAACAAATGGAAACCATAGCACTTGAAATTTTTGAATCCAGACTTACCTCCATTTCCATTTAACCTGATATGACTCCAAAGTGCAAGTAGGACACTGCTGACATGGACACATCGACCTAGAGACTGCTGGATGCATTCGCAAGTACATACATGTATACTTCCTGAGCGATGTGACAGAGCAACAGTGACCGTATAGGCTTCTTTTTCCATGGATGCTCTTACAGAAGCTTTGAGAAAGTAACACCTGCCCTGAGAGCAGTCTTGAAGGGCTCTCACATGCTTACTTTTGAAGAACATGAGCCCTTTCCTAAGCATCTTAACTTCATTAATGGTTTTATGCTCATCATCGAAAGGGTCAGGCAATACTTCAGGCTCATCATGGACACAGTCTTCCTCTGAGTCATCTTCATACGGTAAAGTAGGGCAGGTTTCAATAAGATAATAAATAATATGTCCAAAGTTGAATAGTGGGGGGATAGGGAGACTGGGAAATGTGTGCCACTGGTCTGAAGGTGGTTCCAAATCTTCCTGAGTAAACGGCTGACTGCTAACATTATTCTGTAACATGCCCCATTACATATTAATAAATAACCGTACAAAGATACAGTCAATGTTGATGTATACAGTAGAGATGTAACAAAGTATCTATTTACCTTCTGGAGATCAGCAACTTTCTGGTTGTACCAAATACCTTTGTCCACTTTGGGGTCTAGAATGTGGTAGTTTCCTTTGGCCATTACAAGGCCCACCCTACAAAAGGAAAACAGCATATGTACATGGTAACAGGAAAATTATAAATGCAGCATGATAGCAATTCAAATGTGCAATTACCTTTCAACTAATTCATCTTTTTTCCCATAGCAAGGGTATCCACGACACTGTAACCACCTTTTTAGTGATTGTGCATTGTTTTGAGCTACAGTCTTATAGGGTAAAACTCCTCCATTCACTTCTGTATCCAGTAATTGTACAGCCTGAAAACCTTGCATAGTGGGGGATCCTGCTGGATCATCAATTAGATTTTCCTCTAATATCTGCTCCTTCAATAAAAATAGTAAAATAAGAATTAGTGCAATATTAAGTTAATTTCCTGTTGCAGTTATGATCAAACTGGCAGTACACTTACCGTATGCGGCCTTCGGTTCCTGTCTTTTTGTGGACTGGGGCTTGCAAACAAATCATCAATTGATTTGTCATGACAAAATGAGTTTACCTCATTCTGATTGTCTTTGTCAGAGAGGGGACTTACAGTAAAGGCCATTGTTCCCCTTTTTCTTTTGGGACTGGGGCTCCCCCATGAATCAGCCACATTGTCTTGGAGGCCTGCTTCATTCCAAACTTGTTCTGATGTAGTAATCGCCTGATAATTTTAAAATAGTTGCATTACTTTAATTTGTAAAGTTACTTAATTTTTACAACTTCACAAAGTGTTACCGATTCCATTGTGCGTTGGTGCCATTTGATTTTCAGTGGGCTCGCTGTACCCTTACTCAGAGAGCAATCCTGATTTTCTAAACCAACAGTTTCAGATTGGATGAGGTCGTCATCAAAAGACAAACTTGAGAAGGTCTACAAATTAGAAAGGCACATCTTTGGTCAAATGGTCTAATGTAAGGGCTGCATGAAACATTGCAAACTGACAAAACAATTACCTTTGGATTTGTTCTTCTCTCCCAAGTTACTTTTAATGGAGTAAGTATTTTCTTGCTTGGTGAGCCATCCTGTCTATTAACTGCAATAGTTTGAGATTGAATACAATAATCATGTGAAGATTGGCTAGATGAAGTCTGTAAAAATTAAATTAAATACAATTAATTAGATGGATGGATGGATGGATGGATGGGAGTATAATAATTTGCTTTTAGTAAACACATGGAATAACACATTGAAATATTACTAAGATGAGAATTGATACGTACCTTGGGGACTGTTCTCCTGTGCCGTTCAATTTTCAGTGGGCTCACAGTGTTCTTTTTCAGTAAACCACCCTGGCTACAAACTCCAATAGTTTGAGATTGAATGCAGTAATCATGTGAAGACTGGCTAGAGGAAGTCTGCAAAAAAATAAAAAAAAATAAAAATAAATAAAAATAGATAGATGGAAAGAAGTGCAATAAT
>NW_026269031.1:5378-15668 GCF_000697945.3 Frankliniella occidentalis | reverse complement strand
GGGGGCCCGCCCCCCTGCCGCGGACTTTATCAACCGCTTATCAACAAGTCCGCCCGGCTCCACGGGGCGACATAAGTTAAGCGGGGCGTTTGCATTTGGAGGCGCGTGCAGTGCAGTGTGTGCTTTTGCATTCACTCTTTTCTTTTACTTTACCTTTTTTAAAGGCGCGTCAAAAAATCGTTTGTAACAGCTGGGTCAGGAACCCCAAGTCTTCATATTGCGTTTGTTCAAAAAAAAAAAAAAAAAAAAAAAATAATGACAGTGAGAGAAAATTTTTATTGATGAATATGACCTGTGTTGGCAATAGTAATTCTCTTCTGTTTCTACTTAGGAAACAATAGAAGGAATAACTTGAACTTAGTAAAGCGAACGCTGACTTCGAAACATTGCAGTTGTTACAACACGATATGAAAATGTAATCAATTGTCATGCAGAATTGGTGTAAACGTCCAAAGCCTCTCCCTACCCCATAGCTCGAAGAAAGAGAAAGAGCTTTGCACACAAACACACAACCACCACGCAGAGGGGGAGTGCCACTTGGCTGACTGAACACAACGATGCCCCTGCCGCCCCACGCCGCCGCCGCTGCTCCGCACGACACGCCTGCCCGGAAATAACAAGGTTGGTGGATGAATGCAGTATTTATGTATCTATTTAAAGCAGCCCTGTGCCTCGCCCAGTGTTAACTCACACGAAATAATAATTAAAAGCGCGAGAGCGCGTCCCTCGCACCCGCTCCGGGGCGTGGCGGGGCGTGGCGGGGCGGGGCCGCGGCGTGCGCAGAGGCCGTAAACCCTCTCTGCCTCAGCGGTGTGCCACGCGCGCGCAGTGCGGCCGCACTCCTTCAATCATGCCTGGCGTTCAAGTCTCACTCGCTGGCGCGAAGCACCACGGACAGCACCACGGGTAGCACCACGAGCGGCACCACGAGCAGCACTACAGGCATCACCTCGTGCAGCACCAAGGGCAGCACCACAGGCAGCACCTTGTGCAGCACCAGGGGCAGCACCACAGGCAGCACCTTGTGCAGCACCAGGGGCAGCACCACGAGCACCACCACGGGCACTACCACGGGCACTACCACGAGCACCACCACGAGCAGCTCCACGAGCAGCTGGAGGAGCCACTGACAGTACTACTGTACTGACGCCTTAGCCGGAGCCCCCGCGCTTGGGCGGTCAGGGGGCGGGCCGCCGGCCTCACACAGCTGCTCGGCGGGTCGGCCTAACCAGCGCGTGGCAGGCGCCAAGACCAGTGCCTCGTACAACGTGTTTGTGATGCGTGTTTGTGTCCGGTTGTATACGGTTCTTTAATCACACTTTCAGCTTCAGCAGATATTCTTGATTTTCATCTTAAAGAAAAATTAATACTATGACTTCCGATAATTTTACATGCTGTGAATAAATATCGTTCGGTTTTGAAAGATTCGTTCGGAGGGGTGCTAACACGTCTCTCTACTCATACTGAACCACGCACATGGGCGCGGGCGAGCTGCCTACGCACACGGCGTCGTGGGGAGCCACGCGGTAAGGAAACACAAATACAAAGATCAGTCGGGGATGATAAGGCGGATGAAAAACACACACACACGATCGTGTAACAACACACCGTAATTATTTTCCGAACGTGTTTAGTCGAAAATTATTATTAGGGGCGGCCGAAAAGGAACAGCTGATGATACGCGCGTGTAGAAATGAAAGGAGGCATCCGGTGGTGGTGGTGGGGCATGGATGCAAAGACTGCGGGTGATTGGTGATTTATGACGAGGCGCCCTCTCGCAGCGCCGCCGAGGCGCGCCCTCTGGCGGCCCCGGGTGATCGATACCTCGCCGTGCATCAGGCGAGGCGAGCCGCGACGTATAAACCAACAAACTGGACCACGGGGCGCGGCGGCGGAGCGACGGGGCGACGGTGGAGGGGCAAATAGATTGATCGGCATCTCCGGAGTGCTGTGTAACATTGTGGCCGCCAGGCCCGACAGTTTAGCAGCGACAGCCGACGTGGCTAATGGGAACCCCGTCGAACCTTCTTCTCCTCCGTCTCTTCCTCCTCCTCCACCACCACCACCACGGGGCTGGCCCGGGCACGAAGCGCTCTCTGGGAACAACCAGTAAACACACCAACACAATACTACGAGACGAGCAGGACGACAATCATCAAGCGAAGGAAAGAAAGAAATCCCACCTCCTCCGTTTGGTCACTTTTTCTTCATGTCTTTTTTTTTGTGTCCTCACCGCGCTGCTGCCATTTCCTCGGTGCATTGTGCAGCCGTAGCCCGTGCGCGCCGCAGGCGCAGGGCCCGTCGTCCTCGAGGTCCACCTTCTCCGGAGACACGCTCGCGCCGCGCGTCCTCAGTCACTGCTGCGTCCGCCGGGGCGGGCACGCTGTGGGAGCCGAGAAGGGTTCCGTGAACGGCCCTTATTCTAGAATAAGCTTTCCTCGCTTTTCCCAACGGCTCTGTAAATGACACTGCCGCTGCCGCCGCCGGTGCGGAGGCGAAGGGCTAGAGTCCTCATTAAGTTTCCTTTTCCCTGGCGCCTTGGCGCCCCGGCGACGCCCGCCGCTTGTCGCTTTCCCGCCCTCTAGCCGCGTCCCGCCCGCGTCCGGTCCGGTGCAGCCGGCGCGGCAGGCCCAGTTCAGTAGCCCAACCCGGGCGGCCCCGCGCCCGCGGACGTGACGCGCGCCCAGTTTCACCGGCCGTTTTGACGGTGTCCGCAGCACCGGACCTCCGTGGGCCAGTCCGTCATCGCACTGCAGCAGCAGCAGCAATAGCCAGCAGCCGTTTCACTCGCGTCGTACGACGGGTGGACGGACGTCTGTCTTCCAGGGACAGCAGCAGCAGCACACGCGTGCCTCCGGGCCTGCGCTAGCCAGCCCGCGGCGTGGCGTGGCCGCGCGCTGCGTGCCCAGACACGCTAAGAGCCTCGTTACCGGACGGTGGTCACATAGCGGTCAGCGCGGCGGCGGTGGGCGAGGCCTGCCCTGCCCGGCCCTGCCCGGCCCTGCCGCACAGCGGGTCCGTTCCAATACGACGCTCTGCAGCTCAGCAGCAGCGGTGTGCGCGCGCGCGTGCCGCGCCGTGCCCGCGTCGCTTTTGCCCGTTTTGCAGACCCGATTTTCTCGCGGGACATGGTCGTGGGCGTCGGACCGGGACTAATGTGTGCGCCCGAGCCCCCGGCCGGCCCAGCCACTCACTAATCTGTTTCTCTTTCGGTAATGACCCTTCTGGGCCCGGCATCCATCTCTGCCCTAGCCCAATCCAAGGCAGCCGGGCGAGCCGGGGCGCGCCTCTAACGGCCGCCCAGCCGCCGCCGGCGGCTTCGAGAATATTGAGTAGCGACGTCGGCGTCCCGGGACCTTTTTCGTCAGTCTCTTCCCGCGGCAGACGGGCCGGGCCGAGCAGGGCCTTCAAGAATGCGGCGGGTGTGAGCTCCCCGGGCGGGACTCTCCTCCGCCGGCTCACACCCGCGCCGCCGCCGCCGCCGCGCCCGGTCACGAGCACCACCGGGCCCGATGGGGTTCACGGCCCCGCCGATACTCCACGCACGACTGTATTATTTGCCCAGCAATAGCCCAATAGTCCTCGGGCGCGGCGCGGGGTTAGAGGCAGCCAGCAGCAGCGCGGGGTCAAGCGAGTGGGGGGCGTTTAGCAGCTCCGCGGCGGCTCCCGTGCCGCGCACCGCCACACGCAGGAGGAGCTTCACCACCCAGCGAGACGACCGCGACCGCCGCGCCGCCGCCGTCACGTTTCAGGCCGTAAAAGAGGAGGGGTCAGCGGTCAGCAGCAGCGCGAGCAGGAGACGTCGGGGATAGGGTGGCGGAGGAGGGGTTGGGTGTTCATCTGCTGGCCGCTCGCCCGTTGCGCCCGCTGCTGCCCGCGCATGCCCGCGCACCGGTGGCTCCTAATGATGATAAACACGGACAGGCGAGTGTGATCGATACCCCCGCTGGCTGTCGCTGTCGACTTTTCACCTCCTTTCGCGCGCGCAAATAGATTTATACTGGCTGCGCCGCAAATTTATGCCCTCCCTCCCTCTCCCCCTCCCCTCTTCCTTTTCCTGACACGTCGCCGGGGTAATGCCGGGGTCTGAAAAAGCAGTGAGGAGAGCGGGTGGAGCGGGAAAAGGGGGAGGAGGAGGGGTTGGCACCGGCAAGCTGCACCAGCAGCACCCGGTTTTCTGTGACAATCGAGTCGTTTGGCAGGGACTGGCGCGGCTGCCAAGTTGTGGCGAGGCGTGCTAGGGCCCTTATTGGCCGTCCCGGCGCGGCGCGGTGAGGCCCGCTGCGGTGGTGCAGCGCGGTGCAGCCGATTGACCGACCGCTGCTCGGCAGGGGGTCCCCCGCCCCAGCCCCGCCCAGCACCGCCCGGCCTGCTGCACCAGATGGCCCCGTGATGACTGCGTTACGTTGCATGTTGCTTGTTGGTGTACACAGCGCAGCGCAGCAGCAGGGCCGGGTGGGCATGCCGTGACGAGGTTTAAAAATCCTTTCAGCGGAGTGACTTATCACAGCGATAGGCAACACTGCATGCGCTTCGATTCGTTTTGCTGCTGTTGCTGCTGCTGCAGCTGCTGCTGCCCTGTTATTCGCCGTGGAGGTAAACCAGAACGGAATCATGCCCTTTCTTTTGCTGTTTACGTCCCAGCGCGCCCCGCCTAGCGCGCCGCCTCCGCCGACCAGGACTCCCACGCGGGCCCTAACTATCCGCAGTACAAAGTGTCCTGTTACTGCGCGCTCCTGCCCGGCCCGGCCCGGTGCAGTGCGTGCCCGCACCCAGCCCGGCCCCGTGCAACAGTCAGACTCATCCCACTTACCTCCTCCTCCTCTTACTGCGAAAGGACTTTTCCAACTGTTGCTACTTGTCCCTCGGCTTGTCCTCTTGCTCGATTCCTCTCTTTCTCCCTCTCTCTCTCTCTCTCTCACTCGTCCTGACCCGGCCAAGTCGTCCCCCGCCGTGCTCGCTGACCCAATGGAGTACGTTGGCCGCCTTCCCGTCGTCGCCGGCGTTAGAACCCCCCCACTGGGTGAGCGGGGGGCGCCGCGGGTGGAGCCGCAGCTAGAGCCACGGGCCGGGCGCCCCATCGAGGTCAGGGAGCCGGACGAGACGAGCGGCCGTCGGATTTGGTCGAGTTGAACGCGAGATAGGGTGCGAGCGAGAGGGCGGAGCGCTCCCGGGCCTGGTACTGCGTGCGAGAGAGAGGGGGGGGGGGAGAGAGGGAAAGAGAGAGAGAGAGGGGGGGGGGCAGCACGGGGATCACCGGTGCCTCGGCCGCGCACTGCTCAGCTACCCCTGCCCGCGGCGCGGCCCGCCCGTCGCGGGAGACTGGTCAGCGAGGTGGTCAGGACCATTGGCGGGCCAGCCCAAGCCTTTCCCGTTGCTCGGGTCGTGCGCAGTGTCACACATGTCGCCGCGGAGGATAGGGTGTCCTCCTGGTCCCGGCATGTCCGCCCCGGCGGAGGCGTATGCAGCGGGCGCCTCAGCGTCCCTTCAATCAGTAATAGACGATTTGCCCAGAAGCAGACGCTTTGGGAAGAAGAACAAAAACGCCGGAAGTAGTATGAGAAATTGCTGTTTTTACGTGTTCGCGCCGCCATATTGCGGCTGTGGCGTAGCTAGCGAGGTAAACACAACGAAATCTGTCCGTGCAGCCGTAAATATTGACTTGTGTGTAAGAAATAGTGTGTGTCAGGGGACAAAAATATTGAAATATAGTATTTTAGTGTTGTGCGACCGTATTTACGTCTTATTTATGATAGCTTCGTGTCAGAAAGACCTGTCATCTCGTTTGAAATACCGCTGTAGCCGGTGTGATACCATCCGTCGCCATTCCTACATCATTTTAAAAATATTATATGGCCAATGAATCACAATTTTCGGTTATTTCTGTGGTTTTTTAACATCTTTTATTATTTTTTTATCATTAGTTTATATCTTGCCCCCCTATAGGTTATGTGAGGTTGTTGTTCAGCGTATAAACATATGTGACAAAAACGCTACAGTAAGTGTACAATGAAGCACTTCAATATAAGAAATAATGCCTTGAAAATTATTGTTTTTTTTGTTTTTTTCAGATGTGCGAAGACGATCAATGGAGTGGCCTTACTCATCATCACAGTGGTCTCGCTCCCTTAGAGGATAGTTCGATCAATGGATGTCTGCACCTTCTGTTTCATGTACCTTTGTTTTTAAAATTATTAAGAGAAAGCAAACACAAGTGTAATGATGATGAATGTGTTTTCTGCCATATATTAAGAATCTGGGAGAAGTATAGACATGGCATTATTGACTCAGATGTGAACTCTGGTCAGAAATTTTATTAAATTATTTGTGTACCATTGTCGAGTGGTGGTATTTGTCAAGCAAATGTATATCTTTTATTTTTTACAGCATTGTGCGATATTGTACCTGGCACTCAAATTTTTGAAACCCTGCTGACACTTATTTCATATGTTCACCACGATCTTTCTCATGAAGAAAAGTGAGTATAGTATGTTTTAAAATTTAATCTTGTTGGCAGCCAACCTTTTTTACAAAATTTATTGATGCACATTATTATGCCACATTTTATTCTGTGACTCTGTCAATATTGTAGCAGTGACGAATCGCCCATAGTGGACATTTTCGGTGGCGAGTTGACTACTGAAAGTGAGTTGTAAAGTTTCTAATGATGTTGTAGTAACGCTAAGTGTTTTAATGTTATAACGGTCATTGAATACTTCATCTCCAGGTGCGTGTCTCAAATGTGGAACTGTATCAAGTAAAAAAGAGCAATTGATGTGCCTCCAAGTGTCTCTTGACTCTTACAATGTTCAGGACAGTATAGAGAAAGTTCTAGGGAGTAAAAGAACTACATGTCAGGACTGTGGTGAACTTAGGTGTTA
Source organism: Frankliniella occidentalis (assembly GCF_000697945.3). NCBI lineage: Eukaryota > Metazoa > Arthropoda > Insecta > Thysanoptera > Thripidae > Frankliniella > Frankliniella occidentalis. The sequence continues at coordinate 8,787 of NW_026269031.1, read as the reverse complement.
TGCATTTAAAGAAATTTCAAGGGCACCAAGTCTTCTTTTACTTCACCTCGTCAGGTCTGCTTGAGTATTGTACATCTTTTTATATCAAATTCAATGTGACTAAAATCAGAGATACAGTTACTATTTGTGGTAATTTCTTTTGTTCTGTGTACACAGCTCTAAAAGTAATAGTGGCAGTCAACAATTTGTGTTAAATGAGACCATCCAGCTTCCTAAGAGTAAAACATCAACTTCGTCATCAACACATCAGAATAAGTACAAAGTAATTGGTGCTATTTTAGGCAGTAGGATGGCAATAGTAAGGTGTCCAGACAACAAACTTGTGTCTTGTGAAGATAGAAAGGTATATTTTTCTGTACTATGTTGTAGACAATCAACTGCATTATGTATTTCAGTATATTATCTAATCATATACTTTATTAACCAGGTAAAAAGTTTTTCATGGACCAAATTCTTGGGACAAGAGACAGGTGCTGCCTGTAAAATTTTGGTTTATCAGCAAGTGCTTCAACCAACTTCACAATCCACTCCTGTCAACTCTTCTGCCAGCTGTCGTTCTACTTCAAAATGGGAAGTAACTCCAATTGTAAGTTAACATTCAGTATTACACTTAATGAAATGAATTACAAAATGAAGGCTTAAAAGGAGAAATACAGAATTATCAACATAGAAGTTAACAATATTTCACAATCAAAATATTTAAAAAATATACTTGTAAAAACAGATAAAACATAATAAGTCTTATTGTAAAATAATTTAAAAGATACTCTATTTAAAACAGTAATAGAATAGATTGAAAATGTTATAAAATATTTTTACAGGGTCACAATAATGAAGATGGAGTACCACAGCCTCCACTGGGTACTTTGAAGCCTCGCAGGCTGGATGTCTCTGAAGCTCCTCACAGCATTTCTAAATCAGACTCAGAGGTTTGTAGATTTTCCCAGATAAAATGCAATGGGTTAAGTTCTCTTGGAGTACGTTTTAGGAAGTATTCAGGGATTAGGAGTTCTCTGTGCACTCGGATTTGTGCAGCCTTAATTTTTTCCCAGTGCGGCTTGTCAAAAGGTACTTCGACTATCATCATGCCCTTTGGGCTCCACACTACTAGGTCAGCACTTCCAAACCCTAAAATGCCAAGGTAATGTTGAACCTGGCTGTAATAGTCATGACCTTTTTTGAGGTAGTTTTGTTGCCTCGACTTATCCCAGCCTACGCAAAAAGAGTTCCTTTGACTGGCTGTCAACACATCCCTGTATTTCTTTGGGTCATGTTTCCTAAGGATATAGGGACATTTCACTTCTACAACTTTGGGTCGCATGATCCTGGAATGCTTTATTGCATCAACACTTGCTGCTCCTTCAGGATAGTCATCCCGTTTCAGCAGTCCAAGCTCATTATTGACATATGCGGATTCATCTGTTTCCCACATTTCAACAAGATAATCAACGAGAGCATCCTCCTCATGGTCTATGCCATATTGCAGAGCTGCCCCACGAGGGCCGTCCAAACCCCACAAGTGTTTTCTCAGGAATGCTTTTTTGGATGATTCTTGGGGGAGATGTAAAACTTGGTAGGCTGTCTTACCAGTCATGTGTATACTTCGCATCCTCTTCCATGTATCAGTATCAGTCTCAATATCGGTATGGGCTCTAGTATTTGGCAATTCATAAACCCGAGATCCACCAGGAGGGTGTATGATGGTGTCGTAGCCTGTCTGATAAGTAGGCAGGTTATTTAAGAAAGTTCTGCAGAGTGTTGAGAGATTCTTCAGGGTTGTTGGGGCATACGTTTCTTCTTCATACTTTATCTTCATGTGTTTCTGGAAAAGAGTGTCTACCGAGTTAACTGTGAGATTAGCTAAAAAATGATGGATTTCTTCCTGAGTTAAAGTTGAATTCTGAAAGTTTGTTGGTCTTGGGTCAAAATATGCTCTGCGCTTGATATCTATCCTGAAAGAGTCGTATTGTTTGTCTCTAATGGGTCCTGGATCTCTTTGCAGAGAACCTTTATTCCACGTCTTTGGCAGGGAGGTGCATGTCAATGCTGAAAGAAAATCAGAGAAATTTAACAATGATTATATTATGTTACATTGCAGCACTTGATATATTTTTTTAAATTGAGTTCATTAATTGATTGTTTTTTTTTTCTTTTCAGCTCCATCAGACAAATAACAGCTACTCTCTTCTATCAACTCAATCTGACCAAAGGCAAATTCCTACACGTCTAACCAGCTATAAAATCTGTGCCAAAGACCCCAAGAAATTTAAATTTTTTACTGGCATGTCTGTAAAAAATTTTCAAGTTCTGTTTGAGTTTTTGGGAGGAGATGACAAGATAAAAATGTTGAAATTGGATTACAATCAGAAGACACCACAGAGGTTCCGTTCAGAAAGAAAAATTAGTTCTGAAGACAAATTGTTTATGTTTCTTTTGAGACTGAGAAGAGGATATCCAATTGTTGACTTGGCCCATGTGTTTGGAATTGGTAAAGAGTACTGTTGCAAACTCTTGTACTCCATGCTGCGTTACTTGTATATAAAATTTAAGGCACTGTCAGAGCACATGTTCATCAGTGCTGAGGCCCAAAAATACAAGAAGCCCAGACCCTTCAAGCCATTCAAAAATCTGAGAGTGATTATCGATGGGTTGGAACTGAAAATAGAGTGCCCCTCCAATTTCCAACAGCAAGGGAATACCTACTCCCATTACAAATCAGACAATACAGTTAGATTTATTGTTGGCATTTCATGTCATGGTGGAATAGTGTTTATAACACCTGGTTTTGAGGGGAATATGACAGAAAACCAAGCTTTGAAGGAAAGTGGCTTTTATGATTTGTTACAACCTGGTGATGTAGTAATGTGTGACAGGGGTTTTGAAATAAATGACGAACTTTTGAGAAGAGGAGTTGAAGTGTTGAAGCCTCCGTCCTTGGGTGGACGCAAGAAGTTCACTCCAGAAGAGGAAGTGCTAACTCGAGCAATAGCATCTGCAAGAATATATGTGGAACATGCAGTACGACTGATCAAAGCCAATCGCCTTCTTCGATTTACAGTTCCCATGACAATGATCCCAACAATTTCTGACTATGTTTATGTGGCAGGTTTTCTTGCTAATTTTGGGACAAAATCATTCCAGTGTAAATATAAGAGAAAAAAGTGACAAGGTCGTATGAAGAAGAATGTTCTAGATAGATATTGTTCTCTTGCAGTATGAGGGATGAATGAAAGAATTCAGATGATTGGGTTGTTGGAAAATTGACTACATTAAGTGGAGGGAAAGTTTATTTCAAAAATGTACTATCAACATTCTACATATAATCTAAATACAACATATATGGACAAAACAAAAGCAAACTTGTGTTAATTAAGCACCTGAATTACATGCACTAAAATGTACCAGAAGT
>NW_026269031.1:0-2588 GCF_000697945.3 Frankliniella occidentalis | reverse complement strand
AGTAATCATGTGAAGACTGGCTAGAGGAAGTCTGCAAAAAAATAAAAAAAAATAAAAATAAATAAAAATAGATAGATGGAAAGAAGTGCAATAATTTTCTTAGAGTCAATTGACACATGGAAATATTACTAAGATGAGAATTGATGTACCTTGGGGACTGTTCTTCTGTGCCGTTCAATTTTCAGTGGGCTCACAGTGTCCTTTCTCGGCAAACCATCTTGACCACTAACTCCAATATTTTGTGATTGAATATAGTAATCATGTGAAGACTGACTCGAGGAAGTCTACATAAAGAAAGAAAAGTATAGGATAATGTCAGCTCAACAAATACGAATATTTAAAAGTAATGCTTCCAAAAAAAAAGCTACATTGGGAAGTGGCTTCCTCTTCTTCACAATTTTTATAGGACTGACAGAAGGCTGAACTTTTCCCATGGAAGTGAGTAGTGCATCACCCTAAAACAGATTATTATTTATTATTACTCTTCATAAAAAGAGGATGTTTGAAACAACTAAGATAAAACTTACAACTGGGAGAGGTGCACACCCTAAATCTTCAAAAATACTCCTAGGATCTACAGATGTTCCCTGTATGAAATGTGTACACTGCATCAGTAAATATTTCCAACATATCCTTACTTTTGATGTGAAAGGGAAAATCCTTACCTCTGTATTCAAGGGTCTGACAACAAATCTATTGTTTCCCAATAGATTGGCTGAAACCTGCAAGAGACAAAAATCAGATGGTAAGAATAATTTTGTTACATAGTCAATTACTTGTCAGTTGTAATGGCTTACCTCTGAAAGTTTGATTCTGTCCTGTCCACAAGATGGGGATCTTATTTTATCCTGCCCATTAGGTAAGGGCCTCACAACAAAATGTGATGGTTTACCGGGGCTTGCAACCACTACCTCTAATTTCTGTCTGTCAGTTCTCGTGTAAAATAGGACATACGCAGAAGATCTTAAAATATGTAGGGGAAGATGTTCCATTCTGGAAACCTATTACATAATTTGTCACATTAAACATTTTACATTATAGTGCCACAATACAACACCAAGATACATTCAATGAAGTAGAACTAACTCTTTCATCACTGAACTTAACCCAGGAACCATTAGGACACTTAACAACAGTCTCATAGTGCCCTGTTGAGCGAGAAGCACTAATATGGAGGACTGCTCCCATCAAATTGTACTGGCTCTTTTCTGAATCGTCAAGAAGTAAATGGTTGTCGACACTGACAGGGTCATTGATTTTTGACTTGTCTTGACGGAATCTGCAACATACATTTAATTGTAATTATGACACAGTGATTTTGGTATATATTTTGACAATAGTCGCGTTAAAGAAATACACACCTTTTCAATTGGCAGATCAGAATACGTGGAGATTTATGAAAAGCAAAACTCTTCTGTATAGTCTGCTTTGTATTGCAGCCAACGCACAAATATTCTTCCACCCTTTCACCGCTTAGAAAGTACTTGATGGCATCTTTGACAGATCTACAGTTTTGATTTATCTTTGTTAATTCATCAAATTCTTCAATAGCCAAAGATAAGCTTGTGAAAGGAGAGTAAGTATTGGAAGAGTAAGAGCAGGATGTACACACACCTGAAGAGGATAACAGAAATACTGAAAACTGCAGAGAACATACACAGAGTACATGAGAAAGTACGATTTCCCTCTTACAATTTGTCATCAGCCACCCTCCAAAGTTTTCAAATATAGGGTTTGTCAACCGAGTAAGAAAATCATACCTATAGAAAAAACACAAACCAATAACTAATGTTCTGGCACCAAAAAATGGGAGCAGCTCAATCACAGAACATTGCAGAGTTACTCACTTATAAGAAGCAAAGGGGCTCAAAAAATCTTCCTCCAAATTTTGCAGTAAAAAAAGGAGGAATTCATGGGCATCTTCTTGCTTGTCCCCATTAGCCTGCACACCCTCATCGTCCATGTCATTGTCAGGAGTTCTGAAAGCACCTGAGAAAATAAGAAAAAATACAAATCATTTATGAATATTGAAACATAATTTCACAGCTCCTGCTTACTTCGAATAACGGCAACGAAAGCTGCAGGTCTAATGTTTGGAACTTTGCTGCACTTGTACTGACGCCACGTCTTCAGCATTTGACAAGTGCAGCAGTGAAGTAACTTCCTACAAGTTGAAGGATGCTCGGTTGTCTCCAACCACTTAATGATGTTGGGTGTGTGGTACAGCATCTGAGGATAATAATTTTATTTTATAAGTAGCATTGCAGGAAAAAATATATGAACCAAAACACGGAAACTTCACACGTTCAGTATTTTATTACCTGTAGACATGCATTGATGAAGCATGTGTTGCCAAAATTAGAGATGCCAACATCTCTGTGCGGAACTTTGGGGTTCCATTCGTTTGCAGAACAATGCGGGTACAATGTGACAGGTGGTGGCATTGGAGGCACATCGTTCCTCCATTTCTTCTAATGAAAGAGAATTTTTTTAGATATCTAACGTGAAAAATCCAAACAGAGTTACAAACAAGAATGGAAACAAAAACACTTACATTTGGGGAGGCCATCACAGAACAAACAAACTCA
>NW_026269030.1:13334-13888 GCF_000697945.3 Frankliniella occidentalis | reverse complement strand
TGCAAATAAATGTTTCGCAGAGCTGCGATGTTCTCTGGAAAAACAAAGGTGCGAATCCCTACCTTTAAAAGACACTAAATGTGACCATTCACACCTTTAGCTGGCTAGCTTCATATGAGTTCCATACAAGTTTAGTGCCTTTGGGAAGGCACGAAACTTAAGTGCCTTAGGAAAAGCACTAAACTGCGCCTTTGACTTAAGTGCCCCAGGAAAGGTTTTGTTTAGTGCCTTTGTTTTTTCAGTGTATTTAGATACATTGTAACTACGAAGAATTTACTTTGAAATTACAAAGCGATGCGTTGCAGCGTATTTCGTATTTCATTGCTAAACAAAAACTTTGTAATTGCAAAGTAAATTCTTCGTAGTTAAAAAGGATCTAAAGCATCGCTTTGCAGGAATTTAACAGTTTAGAACAGGCAGCACCCACGGGAAATGTTCTTTTTTGACAAGTAGCAAATTCAACTTGCTTAAAAGGTCGGTGCACCGGAAACGCACACATTAAATTGTTATGAAATTTTTTGTACGCAGCTACGTACGTCTGTGTACGTGCTCTA
>NW_026269030.1:7967-8389 GCF_000697945.3 Frankliniella occidentalis | reverse complement strand
GGACGGTATCTGGATCTGACAAAAAATTATCAATATTGGTGCCTTGAATATGAGGAAATTTAAATTTCAACTGAGTAAAACTGACTTCAAGTACTTTCACACCTTTCTCCAAACAACCAACTACATGCCAAACAGTGATATACAGCTGATCAGAATTGGAGTGAGAGGTGCCACAACATCTTTATACGAATTCGAGCAACCCTTTATCATAAAACACATGACTTGCTCTCCCAGTGTGGGTTTAGCTGGAGGTGGAGATGGTTCATCTCTGCCCATGTCCAGCTCTAAATTCCTCATCTCTCAACTTTGTTTAAATTTACAAAACCCATAATTTCACCAGTACTCTTTTTTGTTACAATATTGCTAGATATTTTAATTTCATCAAACATTTAAACATAGTATTTCTGATAATCATGCTGCCT
>NW_026269030.1:2675-3392 GCF_000697945.3 Frankliniella occidentalis | reverse complement strand
TTCCGGCAACATCTGTACAATGTTCTTGAAAAGATGTAGGCACATCAGCAATGAAGTGAAGTTTTCTGGAGGTGTCAGAGGGATAAGGCACACTCGAGTTAAATTCTCCACTCTTTTTAGCAAAGACACCAAATCAGTCAATTCAGCAAATTAAACAGCCCCTCAAACAAATTGCACCGATGCGCTCAGACCACAACACTTCTGCTAAACTGGGTCCGCTGGGCTTGGCACGGCGCGAGTGGCGCGGGGTGAGAGAGTAAGCGGAGGGGGGGTACACGTCACCCCGCCATTTTGTATCCATTCGCGGCTCCCTCCCCCATATAGGACTCTACTCTGGCTGGGCCAGGTGCCTGGCCCCACGTGGTACCCGGGCCGCTCCAGGCACGTCGGCGGCGGGCTCCGCTGCCGCCAGTCTGTCTCTTCTTTGAAGCATACGCAAGTGTGTGAATGTTTTACACTTGTAGGAGTGACCATCCTATTTCATCACCTGTTTGCCTACGAAGCCTGAAGGTATGTTGGCAGTGCCCCATCATAAGCTTCTAATAACAGTTACAATTGTATTAGTCTGGTGATTCGCAAACAAAAACAAAAGTATACTTTGTATGAGTATGTGAACAAAAATAGCCAGCATACAGTTAGTAGGGCTTATTGAAGACCGAGTTAACCTTACCTTCGACAAAATGCAAATGAACAAATGCATCCGCCCACTTGATGGTA
>NW_026269030.1:0-2090 GCF_000697945.3 Frankliniella occidentalis | reverse complement strand
ATAAAGGGGTGCGACTCAGTATGGAAAACTGTTAAGTTGCTCACAGTAGACGCCACCAAAAGTTCGTTTTCCTCAGACTATTTGTAACTTTCCCAATTTCAATTTACAAAATGAAATTGCCAGAGCAGTTTAGGATGTATACAAGCAGTATTTGGTTGACCCGACTGTAAGCGTACCGGATACAACGGAACGTCGGCGTCGTGCACAAGCTGAAGCAAATAACAGGATGGATCAGGTTAGGGTTTTGGGGTCTGCAATCCTTCCCGAGGCTTTGCCGATAGAAATACACCTAGCAGCATCTCCTCAGTAGTCTGGTTTAAATCCAGGCCAGCTGCAGGCTGAGGCTGCAGCCCTGCGCTCAAGATTGCTGCTGAGGGTGGCTATGATGCCATTAATTGCCTCTGTTGTCTTTTCGTTACTTTAGGGAGTGCTCCGCTGCGAATAAATACTTTTCTTCTTACTGTCCCCCGGTTACAGCATGTGCAGTTTTGCAAGTGCATATATATATAAGCCCTACCTAACTTAAGGCACCTCGACTAATACTATAGATGATCCTTAGACGAACTCACCCTTCAGGCTCACTCTCTGTCAGGCAACCGGCACACTCCCACAGTCACACGTCCACACTTGTTCAACTCCGGTGATGACGCCGTCGGCTTGAAAAAATATAAACAAACAAGCGCTCAGTCTCTGACTAATGACAGTAGGGATATAAACAAAAACAAAAAGGATGGGGCATAACGTAACTTTCAGTAATCCAGATTTCCGTAGGTCGGGTGGCCCGCCAACCGGGCGTACACCCAGTCGACGATCCTGCGTCGCCGGTCCTGCACGTCGATGTCGTCGTCGCCCGGGCCGACGGTGAGTGTGAGTTGGCGTCGGTCCTGCCCGGGGAGAGGCGGCCACTGCGCGAGCAGGACCGGGAGGTCCCCGTTGAGCATCAGCGCCCGTTGATCTCTGGCGCGTTCCTCGCCGTAGAAGTCGATGGCGAGGTGGAGCATGTGCTCCACCTCGTCGAACTCCGCGACGTCGGCGGGGTTGTAGTTCTCGTAGCGGCACCGGCCGGGTGGGTTCCGGCAGTGCCAGTAGCCGCAGGCTGCCCTCCAGGCGGTGGGGCCGTAGGTCTCGTAGTACGGCAGCGGTGAGTGCGACGGGGGCGGCGCCCGGGACGTTGTTGTTACCGACGACCTGGACGGCGACTCAGCCTCACACGGCGACAGCTCCGCGTCAGATGATTCGTCGCGGCCTTGTCCGCCTCCGTCATCGCGGCGGCGGCGCGGACCCGAACTCACCCTCCAGTCTCACTCTCTAGCAGGCAACCAGCACACTCCTACGTCCACACTTGTTTAACTCTGGGTACCAACTGATGCTCGGTCCTGCCGCGGAGCACCCACGACGGTCCGCCCTACCCGGGGTCACCGAGTAGAGGGGGGGGGGGGGGGGGGGGGGGGTCGAGAAAAGGGCACCCATGCGACAAGGACCGGCCCTGGACAGACTTCTGTTCGAAAGTGGGCGTATACCGGCCGGATGCAGGCGCGCCGTGCGGCGGGCTGCAGCTAGGCTGAGGGCCTCGTACAACACGAACAGCAGGAGGTGCAACAGGCCCTGCTTGGCGAGGTGCGCGTGAATGCCCTGCACGTTGAAGTCTTCGTCCACCTTGCCTGGAGCCCTGTGCTTCGTCACAATTATACCCGTGTCGGCGCGGGTGCGCGCGACCAGTATCGCCAAGACGTCTGTGTCACGGGTGATAACTGTGACACGCTCCCCGGGCTGATCCATCTTGATGGCAGCCTCCGCGATCAGGACGTCGGCGTCAGCCCCGGCTTGCAGGACCTCCGCCTCCGCACTGGCCTCCTGCAACTTCTCGGTCAGGAGAGCGATTATTCTTGTCTTGTTGTAGGTGCTCGACGGAAAGTCCTCGCAACTGTAGGCTGGGCTGATCTCTTCTTCTTCGGTGACACTGAATTTGGGACAGACCTTTCTTGCCGCACGGCGTTGCTGCACTTCCCACTTTGTGCTCTAGCTCTCCTCGTAACCGTCGAACACAACCGTGCGGCGCACGTACTTCTTGATGTGGTCAACGTACTTGG
>NW_026269029.1:8019-8389 GCF_000697945.3 Frankliniella occidentalis | reverse complement strand
TACTCGATGCTACAAATCCCTCCTCCTCCCCCCCGGCGGGGACTGTCAAACTCGATTGGGAATGGAAGGGGAGCGCTCCGCTCGGCCCGGCCCGGCTGTTCGCCTCTGCCAGCCCCGATTTGACTCCGTCCGGCCCCAACTCGGCTCGACTTAACTCCCCCGGCCCATGCGCGGCGCGGCCGGCGCGGACGTGGGCGTTGGACGTGGGGCGGCGAAACGAAGGAAGGGACGGGAAAAAGTTTGATCGTCCGACAGCCGGCCTCGCCGCCGCCCGGGCTGTTGTTGTCGCCGGCGCCCGAGCCAAATAGCAGCAGGGCGCTGTACTACAGGGGGCGAGAAAGAGAAACCGTCTGCGGTGTGGGGAGAGGGG
>NW_026269029.1:7488-7950 GCF_000697945.3 Frankliniella occidentalis | reverse complement strand
GGGGAGGGGGGTGGGAGTTGGGGTTGGGGAAGGAATACGCATTGCAATCTCACCTTTGCTCAATGTGTTTGTGTGTGTGTGAGTGTGGTGCGTGTGTGGTCTGCGGGTGGTTGACACGCGCGCTGGAGACGACGCGACACGTCGACTCTCCTCATACCGTAATATTCCCTCCGCGTTTGTGCGTGTGAGTGTGTGTGTGAGAGAGTCCGGAGAGTGTGCGGTGTATCCCGCCGGTGTCTCGGATAACACACCCGCCCATAGGGGAAGTCCTCGCCCCGCCACGCCCCGCCACGCCCTGCCAGGTCGGTCGGTCTTCGCTCTCGACCGAGTTCATGGTGTATGGGTGGCGTGGTGGTTCGGGCCGTGGTGAGGCGTTTCTGATCCTGCCTGCAGGGCGAGGTGAGGAAGATTGTAAAACAGGAGCCTCTCCTCTACTCCCCCTTTGCCCCTTCATCCCCCCCC
>NW_026269029.1:1778-2568 GCF_000697945.3 Frankliniella occidentalis | reverse complement strand
GACCCGCTGACATTTGTGTACAAACGTGTGTCTCTAAAGGGAGACGTCGCTAGATACCTTGGTGGCGGTGGCGGTGGCATTTGGCAGGGCGTTTGTTGAAGCTAAGTAAAGACTTTACTTAGTAAAGTAGCCCTGCCGCAGCAAAAAAAAAAACAAAACAATGTACATTTTCCTTGCCGAGAAAATTCATTTTCCCGGCGGTAGATTGTAATGCTAGGTGCTCCTTCTGGTGATGGGGTTTTCTCCGTCGCTCTCTCTAAAAAAATCTTCATAAAATGCCCCTGCGCAGCTGCTTGGACTTTCACAGAAAACAGGGGCGTAGTAAGGGGCGGCCGACAGGGGGGGCGGTGTAGCGCAAGTTGCCTACATTCAGGGGTTTTGTGGCTCAAATTGCCTACCTTTCAGGCGGCTATCTAGGGGCCACAGGGGGGGCGATCGCCCCCCCCCCTTAATACGCGCCTGCTAGTTGATCCATTGTTCATGGCCTCGCACATTGAATGAAGGGAACGACCTGTCGCGTTGTCGCGTTAAAGTTATTTCACGTGTTTAAGTGTTGGCTTCGGCGATAACTTTATCAAGGAGTCTACAGCATCCCCAGGTGGGACCATGCCGTCATTTTCCACTCCGCACTTAAACTTTTTGTACCGTTTGCAAGGAAACGACGACATGCGGTGTACTGCCCCTCCCCCCCCCCCCGTCCTCAGACGTGTGAATTAACACTTCAGGCGCGCGGCCGCGGCGGAGAGCAAAAGGTCACTTGGCCTACGACATTGCTGTGCTCCGCGCCGAG
>NW_026269029.1:0-483 GCF_000697945.3 Frankliniella occidentalis | reverse complement strand
TAGGCAACCAAGTGAGACACGCCTGCTGGGCGGGCTGGCCTACCCTACAGCTGACAGGCGCTCTTGAGCCCCTGAGAACTCCAGAGTAGGCAACCTAGTGAGACACGCCTGCTGGGTGGACTGGCCTACCCTACGGCTGGCAGGCGCTTGGCTCCAGGTGGACGGACTGACTGACGGACAGCTAAGGATTGAGACATCTCCACGTCTGACGGATTCTAATTGCGCTGCGATTTTCTCTTCTCTGCTCCTCCTGGGTGGCGCGCTCAGCAAGCCCAAAAGTAGAAGGGCCGGCCGGCCGGCCGGACGACCGGAGGTGTTGGCGAGGTCGGCTAGAGAGTGAGTGGATGAGAGGGGAGGGAGAGAGACACATGTGTGCGCAGGGGCCGCTCCGCCGTGCCCACCGACCCGCGACCCCTGACCTTGTCATCCCGCTGGGCTGCCCCCTGCCTGACGTGGCGCCACCGGGGCGGGGCGGGGCAGGGC
>NW_026269028.1:14949-15135 GCF_000697945.3 Frankliniella occidentalis | reverse complement strand
CTCAGAGATGACACAACTTTCCCCTTTTCTAAAATAAAAAACAAAACATGAAAAGAGACCAACTCTGTTAGCCCTTTCATTAAGTTGTGTGAATAAAGAGAACAAAATAAATCTTACTTAGCATTTCTTCTTTAAGCACATTATCAGACTGTACTTTGAGTCCAGAAAGAGGCAGCTTAGTCTCAT
>NW_026269028.1:7117-7999 GCF_000697945.3 Frankliniella occidentalis | reverse complement strand
AAGATGTTCAGTGTCATTTTGTTATAGTTCTTCAAAGCCTAGGAACACATAAATTATTATATCTACCTACAAAGATGAGAATTAAATATTCAAAATTATGATTCTTACCTCTTGCACAGTATCTGGTAGTGGAGGAAGCACTACCACAGAACACATTCTTTTTCTGTTCAGTAAATGCTCACTCAAAGGAAGGCGGGCAAATAGGAAGCTCAGGACTATAACCAAATTTACTAAAGATTCTTCAGTAATAACTCCCTTTTTATCAGATTTACATAGATTCTCAAGAACTCCAGTTTTGAGGAGGAAGTAGAAAGCAAAGTTTCCAGGTTCATGGTAGTGAAGATGAGTGAGCATGAGGGCATCTGTATGAGGGATTCCATCTTTATTCAGGAGACCCTGAAACAAAAAAAAAATAAAAAAAATAAAAAAACAAAGCAAAGATATAAACACAATAAATATAAAGACTGCTGCAGATATTAGTTTAGGTATACAGTATAATTTACAATGGCCCCATGGATGAAAACACATAGAAAGTGCTACAGAACAAATAAATAATACATTACCTGACACATCAGAAATTGGACTACAAAATAGAAGAAATACTTCATCCTCTCTTTCAAGAAATCTTGAGTCTCATACAAAAGGCTATTTTCAAGCAGAGTGTAGGTCCTACAAGAAAATTAATAATAATATAAAAAGGCTCATTTTAGCACTGATTTAAATGTGAATATTTGAAATGCCATACTTTGCCAAAGCTTCGTTGGAGAATGTCTCAGCTTCTTTCCCCTCCAAGTTTACATCACTGCCTAACAAAAGTAAGCGAAGAATCAGTGATGCACTCAATGGGAAGTTTCCCACCATCTGTGGTAAATTCCCTGTCAT
>NW_026269028.1:1113-2482 GCF_000697945.3 Frankliniella occidentalis | reverse complement strand
TCAAGGTTATTGATTTTTTCCGACTTGAGAACTTTCTTCATTGCATTAAATAATTCAAATGCTTCATCCGGTGAAAGCACTATGTGCTTTGGAATGCCATTGTACTGATCTACATTTATAAAAGAGTAAGGATGTACATGTTCGATTGTGCCATCTTCCATCATCACATTCTTCAAGAGATGATTATGTCTTTGTGAATGTTCAACAAGAGTAACCTTGTAGGATCCATAAGGCCTATCTGATAAGCCAAACTTCTCTGCTTGTGCTTTTTTAAAAGTCTCCATCTTCTGCAGCCAAGCACAAAATTTCTCTGGCTTGTGAATAGTAGCAGAGAGTGCCAGGAAGGGGCAACGAATGAGAAGAAGTGAGTTCTCCCATGATAATCCACCACTTTGACCAACTAAGCAATGAACTTCATCAAAGATCACATACTTGATCTTCTTTACCCCATATTGGCAACGCGGAGAAAGTAACAGTAGTTCCATGCATTCTGGGACCGTTGTCAAAATTTGACAGTTTGTAACATTCTGTCGGAAATCTCGGGTAAATGTACCCAACAGAGTTTTCCCAGGTGGTAAGTTTTTCTTGAATCTAGCATAAATAGTAGCATGTACTTGATTCACCAGAGCCTTTGTTGGACAAACATACACAACAACACCATCATCACTATCTCGAATAACTTGCTCCATACAGTAATAACTGGCATATGTCTTTCCAGATGATGTTGGAGCCACAACAACAGCAGATTGCCTCTTGTCAATTATGTCAAAAAGCTCCACTTGCCATGGATCAGGTATGAAACCATCGGCTCTAGGGTCAGGCTTCCCACCAGTCTCTCTGTTCAATTCTGAACCCAACTGGGTTAATTGAAACTCAACATAGTTCATTTGAACTTGATATGAAGCCTGAGAAGTTTTACCTGGATCAGGCAATTCTTTCATCTCTGCTAATTCTTTAAAACCCAAGTCATGAAGGAAACCTGAGAGAGCAATTTTTTGCTTAGAACCAAGAGAAAGATTATTTTCTTGAACTGTCTTCAATATTTCTCTCACAACTAAAAACAACTGCCTTGCTCCCAACATATTTCTGTCAGAGGGTTTCTTGTGGCATTCATCACTCCACAAGCCAAAACAGGCTTTGGACTTTTGAAATAGTAGATCCAAAACAAACTCTTTGAAGTCACTGGCTCGCTGCAGTTCAACATCACATTTCTCAATTGCTGCACTAAAATCACCTTTCAACATTAAACTTGAAAAATTATTGGAAAAACTCTTTAGTCTTTCTTTCAGTTGCTTCTGCTTGTCATCCATCATTCTTTTTAAGTTATCTTCAATAATTTTATCCTTCTTGCTCACCTGCTTGGCTTTGG
>NW_026269028.1:0-333 GCF_000697945.3 Frankliniella occidentalis | reverse complement strand
AGCACTCATCACAAACTGCAACCATTTTGATGATGTTTTCTCATCTTCTACTTTTGATGACTGAATAAAATGAGGAAGTCTAGTAGACATCATGAGGAATCCTGGTCTTTGTTGGGCTAGATATTGCTTGAATTCTTCAGACCATAAGGAATTTGTGCTAATAACATCAAATTTCTTCTGATTGTGTAAAAGGTGCAACTTTACAGCATTTCTAGCCATGGTTAGTTGTGGAAACCCGGTCCAAGCCTTATCCCAAATCTGAAATTAGAAGTATAAATATTTATGCAGTTAGTTTGTCTCAAACAAAAAAGTTCAGAATGGGGAAGTGCTTAC
>NW_026269027.1:8089-8633 GCF_000697945.3 Frankliniella occidentalis | reverse complement strand
CCCCCCCCTCTCTCTCTCTAGCCACCGCAGGGACCACACAGCAGATGCATGTAGTATGTCCGTTGGCGAGCGTCATAAAGGGCAAGGACGCGAAAAGCACTCAAGTCAAATGACACAGAAAAAAAATAAAAAATATGTATGACCGAAATGCGTGAAGCATCAAATAAAGATATAAATATATATCCCAATATTGTCTGATGCTGGCATCTAAGCTATAGAGATCTCACCGAGGCTCCAAACGAGGGACCGGAGCGGGGGAGTGAGGGGCCGACCTAACGTTATTCATGAGACATTGGGTTGGGCCACGCACCTTTCGATAACTTGTTTACCGCATTTCTATATAATATTCACATTTATTTTTTAAGCCTTCTTAATACGTACCGCGCGGCATGGCCACTGTGTGGTCACGCTCCCATGATAAATCAAAGGCAGCAATAATGAGCCACAAGGAATGTGTTAATCCGATTTTTCTGACTTAAGGGGTTGTGAGCCTTAAGAAAGGCACTTCAAAATGAGACACAACGCGATTGATTTTTTTTAATTA
>NW_026269027.1:4400-5624 GCF_000697945.3 Frankliniella occidentalis | reverse complement strand
TCCGGCAGGTCCGGCCGCAGGACTGGGGGGGAGGGGGAAAGGACCATACGACGTCGCCGTGCATATACTGGCATTCAGGTTCTCTGACCGCGCCCCGCCGCGCCCCGCCACGCCCCGCCCTGCCCCCGCCACGCCCCGCCAAGCCATTCGCGCTGTTTTTATTCATGAGAGACCGTGCTAGGGCCACTGACGCGCCAGCCAGCCACGCCCCCCTACCCATACCCCCACCTCGGCCAGCCTCAGACCTGCTTTTCCTGCTTGCCTCCACTCTCCAAGTTGAACTCCGCGCCTCTCACACACGGGGGCGTGGCGGGGCGTGGTGGGGCGTGGCGGGGCGTTCTCCTTTGTGCCCTGTTGTGCCGACAGGCGGCGTGCAGAACCCTCCCTGGAGCTGGATGCCAACCCCTTCCTCTTTTCTTCCCCCCCCCCTCTCTCTCTCTCTCTCGCTCTCTCGGGAGAGAGGAATATGGAAGGGTGTCCGCGTCAAGAAGGGTGCGCGGCGTGAAATATATTCATCATAAATCACACGCAGTAAAGCATATTATTAAAAGCATTATTATTCCATTTTTCCTTTCGTAATTTTCGGTCCCTCCTCGCCGGTCCGCCGCGCCGCTCCAGAGAGCCATGAGCGGCCATGGGCCACAGCGCGCAGGGTCCCGTACCCCCCGCGAGGGTCTCCCCCAAGCTCCCCCAGCTGCTTGCCAATTTCTAATCACGACGTCCGCGCCACCCTTTCAGATTGCAAGGTCACTTCTCACTTTTCAATGTTATTCTTTCTTTTTTTAACGGTTTGGGGGAGGGGGTGTCTTTGAGGTGTTAATGACTACTTCCTCATTAAAGAGAGAGAGAGGCACAGAGAGAGAGTGACGGAGAGAGACAGAAGTGAGACATATTATTGAGGGCGATAGTCTAGAGTCTCGTTCGACGTACACACATCGCGTTTAGCAATACGCGAATTGGAAAGTTAAAAAACGAGCTTGTTTTTAATATTAAAGTGTAATAACATACCCAAATTAGAATGCACATGAGAACAAGGGGGGATAGGGAGCGTCCGTCCCCGGGTTACACCATTACCTAACTAAAAAGGCTGCTATTCGCCGCTTTTTTTTCTCTCCTTACGTTTGAATAAATTTCCCTCGGGATGGTCATGGCGTGCGGGGAGGTTGGCCTGGATGGGGGGAGGCGGAGGCAGTCAGACAGGCAGGGGGAAGTGGGGGGGGGGGG
>NW_026269027.1:1947-2840 GCF_000697945.3 Frankliniella occidentalis | reverse complement strand
CAGGTGTGTGCCCCGGTTTTATTCACAAAAAAAAAAAAGCGACGGCCAGAATTTTAGAAATTACCAACGAACATCTTACACTCTACAATTCGTTCAATGATGCACTTCAGTGTCACTCATCCTATAATTGGCGGAAATTTTTCACACTCTAAAATCGTGTTCATAATCATCACCAAGTGTGTATGTTTCTCCCATTTTGCACAGTGCTGGCCTCCGGCGGCGAGCCACTAAACGCATGTTGCCGTTGGCCCGTCTCGTTGAGGCCAATATTACCCGGCCCTGCGAGGCAAGGCAGCGAACTGCTGCTGCTGCTGCTGCTGCTGCTGGGGAAGCCCGACCGCCGGCGAGGCACGCCCCGCCCCGCCCCGCCCCGCCAAAGGCGTAACGCTCCACTGTTTATGAGGCACGTTCCTTCCCCCAACCCCTCCTCCAGTGCTACTCTTCACAGCACGGGGTGCACGCCGAACCGGGGCGCGCCGTGGTGCGGCGGGGCGGGGCGGTTCGGGGCATGGCGGGTCGGGGCGTACCACCGCAGCATACCCGAGGGTACCCCCTCCGGAGGGGTTGCCTAAATGAAGAACGCCCCAGGGCTTAATATCAGAAGAGAACGAATGGCGCGCGCGGGACGCAAACAAAAAAAAAATGAAAGAAAAATACTCCAAAGTAAGAAATATCAAGGAAACACTAATTATACACTACCCGGACGGCGCACAAAAACACATTTCGCTTTCGGATAGAGCGGATGCACCCGGTTGGTGATCACCAACCGTGCAAGCGCGGCGGCATTCGACACGCCGGTGAACCGACTTTTATTTTATGTTTTCCTCTTTGCTCTTCTCTAATTTTGTTTTCTTTCAGAAAACAGAGTAAAGCGTAGAAAATCCCGGTCACGA
>NW_026269027.1:0-543 GCF_000697945.3 Frankliniella occidentalis | reverse complement strand
CCCCCCCCCAGCTTGCTTGTCCAGCCAGCAGTAGCGTGTGTCCAAAATAGCAGCCGCACGCAGCGCAGCATACCCCGGCGGCGCGGTAAAAACAAACAAAACTCCTCAGATTTGGGGGAAATTGTCTCAAAAAGTCAGGAAAATTCCCACGTTTTCGAGACCTCCTCAAAATCTGAGAACTTTTCCGTTACACATGGGAGTTCCTCAAAGTTTTACCTTTTTTTCTCTAAAAATCAAACATTGTTTTTACGGTACGGGAGGAAAAAAGCTTTCCAGAGAATTGAACAATTCATTAAATAATAAAAATACTGGAGGCGAGCAGAACAAACTGATCTCTAATAAAGAGTATAACAAAACAAATAAGGAGTCAGTAGTAGTAACACTTTTGCAAAGTTAGTTGCACATTTAAATTATTTTGCTAGAAATTTAAATAAGCCCTAGTTGTCCTCGAACATTTCCTGTCTGCGGTCTCGAGCGGACCCGGGGTGCATGCACTTTAGGACGGGGCACTGCAACCGTCGGGGTGGTGGTGGTGGTGGAGGG
>NW_026269026.1:15240-16083 GCF_000697945.3 Frankliniella occidentalis | reverse complement strand
ATCTGGCTTTACTGTCATTTCTCAAGACGATGAAAACAAAGAGAACTCAGCAGACGATTCAAATGATGACTATGCTTTCTTTTCAAAAGTTGTCATTGATCAGCAACCAAGTAAGAGAGAACACGTCATTAGAAACTTAAGTGATTCGTCTTCATACCATAATACTCTCTCTGCAAAGGCTCTCTTTACTGAGCAGCAAAGCAGACGAGAAGAGGAAGACGATTGGCATTTTGATTCAGGATGCACTGACCATATGACTGGATCCAAGAAAGACCTAACCAAGACTATTAAGGTTAAGGGCAAGAGTGTTGTAACAGCAAATGATGGCAAATTAGCTTGTACAAGTGCTGGTGTCGTAGAACTGAATCATCGTCATGGTAAAAGTAAAATTCAACGAGTACTGCATGTACCTGGACTTAAAGTCAACCTTCTGTCTGTTGGCCAAATGGCAGAGAAGGGCTACACAATTGTTTTTGATAATGCCGGTGTCAGAGTTCACAAATGTAATGTGTCTGAACCATCTAACCCTGTCTTGTCTGGTTCCAAAATAGGTTCCCTGTACAAGCTAGACAAACCAGAAGAAGAAGTCTATCATGTCAAGACCGACTCCCTTTTGCATCGCAGATTTGGACATCCATGCCACAGCGTTCTCAAGAACACCCAGAAGTGCGTCGAAGGAATGCACTCAGTTCCAGAAGAAGAAAGCTGTCGTGTCTGTCTCAAGGGCAAGATGTCAAAGCTACCTTTCCAATCCAGTGGGAGTGGGCGAGCAACAGAGAAACTTCAGCTTGTCCACAGCGACCTCTTTGGCCCCGTAAAACCTCTGTCCTGGGGTGACAAAAG
>NW_026269026.1:12296-14057 GCF_000697945.3 Frankliniella occidentalis | reverse complement strand
CATCCCAGGAGCTGTCCCCGAAGCTATCTGGACGGGAAAACCAGTGGACGTCTCACATCTGAGAGTATTTGGAAGTGAAGCTTATGCCCTCATCCCAAAAGAGAAGAGAAACAACAAATTTGATCCCAAGAGTCAAAGGTATGTCATGGTGGGCTACTGTAAAGACACTAAAGGTTATCGCTTGGTCTGTCCCTCCAATCCCAGGAAAATTGTCAAGGCAAAGCATGTACGATTTATAGAAGAGGAAGAACCAGTGACTCCTCCTCAAGGGCAAGACCAAGACACCACCACCCTGGACAGCACTGACTTGGAGGAACCAACAGAGGAAGTGGATCCAGATGCTTATCTTGCAGACTTCGATTGGCTTCAAAACGATGTACCTGACCCAGATGCCCAAGTCAATCCAGCAACGGTTGATAACGTGACTTCCTTTGGCTCCAGGTATCCTACTAGGGAGAGGAGAAAGGTACGTGATCCTGACTTTGTTTATCTCTGTCATGCCTACTTTGCTGCTGGAAATGAACCATTAACTGTAGAAGAGGCTGTAGAAGGTCAAGAATCTGATGAATGGCAGAAAGCCATGATTGAAGAATTAGAATCACTAAAGGAAAATAGTGCCTGGGTATTAGTAGATAGACCAGCCAATAGAAATGTAGTGCAAAGTAAATGGGTGTTTAAAGTGAAATGTGCATCTGATGGTACCCCACAGCGATACAAAGCTAGACTTGTGGCGCGTGGTTTTAGTCAGCAACCTGGACCTGGAGTAGACTTTCACGAAACTTTTGCCCCCGTAGCTCGTCACAGTACCCTGCGCCTACTTTTTGCTATTGCCGCAGAAAGAGATTTATCTTACTTTCATTGGGACATGCAAACCGCCTTCCTGTATGGAGATCTCAAGGAAACCATTTATATGGAACCACCAAAGGGCATGTCTACTGGAAATAAGGTCTGCTTATTAAAGAAATCCCTATATGGACTGAAACAGTCGCCAAGATCCTGGAATCAGAAGATAGACAATTTTTTGAAATCATGCAACTTTAAGAATTCAAGATATGACCCCTGCCTGTACATTAATTCTAGCAATGGGAAGCAAACATATATCCTTCTGTTTGTTGATGATCTATTTGTTTTCTCCAATGATAGACAGGAAACCACCAGAGTCTACGAGAGACTGGAGAGGAAATTCAAAGTGAGGAACCTTGGAGAAATTCAAGACTGCCTTGGAGTGCGAGTGAAGCGTGAGAATGGAGTCATCTCCCTTGATCAGGAAGGCTACATCGATCAGCTGCTAGAAAGGTATGATCTTTCCAAATGTAATCCTGCCATGACACCACTGAACCCAAAGGAGAAACTTCAACCTGCAGAAGAGAAGTCTAATTTTCCTTACCAGAGATTAATTGGCTCATTAATGTACCTGTCTGTATTCACAAGACCAGACATTGCGTTTGCCGTTTCTTACCTATCTCAGTTCAACAACAGCCACTCAACAAGCCACTGGGTTCAAGCGAAACGAGTTCTCCGTTATCTGAAAGGAACTAAAAAACTCTGTCTGTCATACAGGAAAGGTCAACGAGTTCTCTTGGGCTACACCGATGCCGACTGGGGAGGAGACCATACAGATCGAAGGTCTTTCACTGGCTATCTCTTCACCCTTGGCCAATCAGCTGTCTCCTGGGAAGCAAGGAAGCAGAGAACTGTGGCCCTTAGTAGTACCGAGGCGGAGTACATGGCTCTCTGCGAATCAGCAAGAGAGGCTCTCTT
>NW_026269026.1:7215-7616 GCF_000697945.3 Frankliniella occidentalis | reverse complement strand
ATTTGGTGAGAGGTGCACAGTCTCACACCAGGTGTGAGACTGTCTCACACCTGAGTTTCCAGAGCACTCCGGCAGCGGACTCACGGAAAATAACCCGCTGCAGAGATTGGCGTGTTTGTGTTATCGCATCGTGCAACGCGATATTTGGTAGACGATGGTTGAGGAGAGGGTTGGGGGGGGGGGCAGTACTTACTTACCAGAGAGGGCCGCTACGCCTCGCCACGCCCGTTTTGCTCAATTAGCCGAGCGCGCGCGCTCTCTCTATCTCCCAAGCCCTCTCTTTCTTACTCTCTCCCTCTCCTTTCTTTCTCATCCTGCTAGAATTAATCCAGACGGAAAGAATCCGCCCGGATGTGAGTCGGAGGAGGATGGGCCAGGCGGCAGGCATTCCCCGAGAGCGA
>NW_026269026.1:0-1565 GCF_000697945.3 Frankliniella occidentalis | reverse complement strand
CACCGCACTCGCTCGGGACTAATTGAAACATGTTGGCAGCCTGCTTGAGTGCGCGGCCGTGCGTGCGAGCGTGCGCCCGCTAGTAACAGTGGTAACAGTTTGTCATCGCTCGTGGCAATGTGCGAAGAGTCGCGGCGACCTGCTTTTTGTTTCTGCGCCACCATAAAAATGCAAATGTTGGCGGCGCAGGGCCTCCTTCATGGCTCGGCTTCTGCTGCTGCTGCTGTTAGGTTAGGGGGCGTCTCGTGCTTATGCGCCATGCGGCCTACGCCCTGCCCTGGTCTTGCCACCTGGTCCCCGGACGACGTCAGGTCACCCACACATCACGACAAACATTACACTTTTTAGAGCCGTACATAGTATATGCGGCCTTTGGTGATCTTTTCCAAACGCGCGGATTCCCGAACCAAATAAGTTAGTTGCTCGCTTTTTGGCACCGAAGGAGAAGAAAAGCACCCAGTAGTTGCAGCAGCATAGCCGGGCTTTTGTCAGCGTGCCAGCCAAGGTCAAGGGGGCCGGCTGGGCGGCCGCGAGACACATGGCGGGGCGACGAACAGAATCGTTTCACCAAGTTTCGCTGCGCGAGAAGGAAATCGTTGCTGAGGGAGTCGGAATAAAACTAGCGGAGGGGGTGGCGGGGGCGGCGGGGGTACTGTGCCGACCACAAGGAAAGCTAGCCTGCTGCGCGACAGCCCGGCCACCGACTGGTGAATGAACAGCAGCGGCGCCTGGCTACCCGACTGGGTTGGCAAAGTCCTTCTTTCTCCAAGCGAAAGGGTTTCCTCCAGAGCTACCCGTTCAGTCACTTATCTTCTCGGGTAGTATGCTGTCAGCGGCTGACAGTTCTGTAGACAACTCCGCAGCTGCTCATCCAATATAGGGATTGGTTCGCTTCAATCATAATCTTTACCTTACTGCTCGCAGTCCTTAATTTTATCGTCTCGTCATCACATTAACCAACCCATCACTAATAATTCCCTTTCGACTTGTTTATCGGCCCTCTCATCCCCTCCCGCTCTATCTCTCCTCTCTTTCTCTCTTCCTATCCGACGGTTCTTTCTCCCGCTAGCTCACATCGCCAGGGCGGCGCCCAGCGCAGCAGGGGCTCCGAGCCAAGGTCGCCCATCGCCCACGCATTCGAACGTGATTTAGAATTCCCTCTTGAATCTTTGCCGAGCGGGAAGTACCAGAGGCCATGTGCGGGCGCCAACGCCCCAGCTTACCTCCCGTGCATACGCCCTTAAAAGTGCATGACATGTTACATTTGCACGTTGCCCGGCACGCCGAGCTGCTCCCTTGCTAATTAGTAAGTACATACTACACCCCCTTTGGTTCATATCCCACCTCGCAGAGCTAAAATTTTAACAATAGTTTTGGGTGTGCACACACTGGGAAAACAAAGGTAGGACTTCAAGGGTTTTAATGCCTTAGGACACTTTCGTGCCTTTGCAAAATGTAACACCCCTAGAAAGGCATTAATTATCCTTCCTTGTTTTTCCATGCTATGTACAGAGGACACTGTCAAGAACGCGAAAAACCTTTAAACCGTTTAATCCGTAACAAAA
>NW_026269025.1:10941-13448 GCF_000697945.3 Frankliniella occidentalis | reverse complement strand
ATTATTCTTTAAAAAATCGAGAAAAACTACGTCTTCGGCGATACCAAAGTTGATACCGGTCGGTGAGTAATTTGGGAAGGTACATCCTCTGGTCGGCCTGGATGGCAGCCAATGAGCGCGACCCAGGCAACCCAACCCACCTGCCCTTGTTGATGAGCGCCCGACTCAGCAGCGGCTCGAGCACGGCGTCCATGGCCTCCCCGATGAACTCGATGAGCACGGTCTTGCCTCGGCTGATGGCGCGCTCGATCACGTCCAGGTACGACTTCTGCCCCAGGCGCACCACCTTGAGGTGCTTGCCGTAGCGGTTCTTGATCCACTTTATGCCCTGCAGCTGCGGGTCGATGAGGAGTGGCCAGCGCGCAGAGTTCATGATGATGGTCGCGTTCTCGATGGACATGGAGTCGTTGGGAAGCCCCTCGTTGTTCCACGCGGCCACCTGCGCGTCGTCCGTCAGCATCGACAGCGGGTCCAAGTCCTCGGTCAGCGGGATGGCGGGCTGCGGCAGCGTCAGCGTCAGCGTCAGCCAGGGGTGACACGGGTAGGGCAGGGACAAGTTGTGCACGAAGAGGAGAGGAATTGATGACTTACATTTAGAGTTTTGAGGAAGGGGCGCCACTTTTTCTCCTGCAAGTCTATCCTATAGCTGCGCGTGAACCCACCGACGTAGGAAATGAAAGCTGTCACGAGAAGCATGTCGCCGGGAAGCGTGGTGCCCTGCTTCTGGAAACTACAGACACCAAGGACGATTAGGTTGAAATAACTGGAAATATTAAAAAGAATTTTAAAAATCTGCTGCAGCTTCCACTTACTTGGCGATGGACTCTTGCCAGCGGACGCTCTCCGAGCCGAGGCCGGTCACGAGTCGGTTAGCCAGGTCGATGGTCTCGGCAGTGGAGTCGGCCTCCTCTTGACACTTGAGCTTCTCGGCCACGGCCACCTCGAACTTGTCGGTGAGTAGGGCCAGCTCGCCCTCCAGCACCTCCAGCTTGCTCTTGAGGTCGGCCAGCTTCTGCCTGGCGGCCATCCACTCCGCGTTCTTCTCGTTGAGGGCGCGACGCTTGGGCTCCACGTGGACGTACACGTCGTGGAACGCCATGATGTTGATGCACCATGCACACAGGCCTGCAACAAAACTTGCTCAGCCCTGCTGACCGGGGCCCCATCGGGCACCACGAGACCCTCCCCTATAAGCCCACCTGCGGCCGCCGTAGACTTGGTGCGGATGAGCTCGGGGACGAACTCCTTGTTATTCAGGTAGGGCTTGATGGCCTTCACAACGTCCGGGTGTATGTTCTCCTTGTCGTAGTGCATCAGGTTGTCGAGGAACGTGTCCACCTTGCCCATGAAGGCCTTGGCCTCCTTCCAGCCGCGCTCCTTAGGCACCTTGCCCTTAGGGGAGAGCAGCACCATGGCCGCGGCGAGGACCTGAGTGACGGCCGTGGGCGGGGAGGCCAGCGCCTTCAGCTCCGTCAGGTTGTTCTAGGAGGAGTAGATAAGTCAGTCATTCGAAGGGCTATGATGCAAACAATACAGAACGGTCCGCATACAGAGATACCAGGATCAGTCGATCAGCACAGCACAGTACCTTGTTGAGCGTGTTGAGCGCTTCTGATGCGGCTATGAGGGCGGGCTCGGCGGCCTTGAGGTCCAGTTCGCAGACTTTCTTTTGCGCCGAGACCTCCTCCTCCTTCTCCATGACCTTGCGCTCCTCCTCGGCCGCGATGGCTTTCTCCTTGGACACCTTCTCCGTCTCCTTGCTGACGACCACGATGAGTTCGTCGGCGGCCGCGTTCTTCTGGCGCACCTCGACCTCCTGCACGGCCAGAATCTCCTTGAGGCCGTCCACCTGCTCACCGCAGCTCGCAAGCTTCTCCAGCCCGTTCTGCAGGCGCACGATCTTGGTGGACAGCTCGTTGGACTTGTTTGTGAGCAGCTTCCCGTACAGCTCGATCTGCTCGAGGAACGACTTGGGGGTCGTGTAGTTGTAGCGCCGCTCGTTCAACAGGTACGCCTGAGGGTCACGAGAGGGGTGAGTCGTCGGCGCTCATGTGCCGAGTCCCGGTGGGGGCCGCCGGCCACCAACACCACTCACCTGCGACATCTCGTTGACGGACGCGTGCACGAAGGACATGAACTCGGACACGGACTTGCGCAGGTTCTCCGGCAGCGCCTCGAGCTCGGAGAGGAAGCGCAGCGACACGGACTGCAGCGCCTCGTACGGCCACTCGTTGAACCAGTTGATGGCCGTGCAGTTGGTGATGGCGGGGAACTTGCGCGAGCGCGTCCGCAGCGTGGCGCCGACCGGGGAGAAGCAGAGCACCGTCTTCAGCATGCTGCGCACGCGGTTGATGAAGAACTTCCAGCAGTTCTCGCGCGTGTCCTGCTGGCCGATACCCTTAACCTGCGGGCGGTAGAGAGACGCGGCACCGTTACGACAGCGTCGATGAGTCGCCAGTTCTTTTCCCCTTTCTTTCTTTCTTTCTTTCTTTCCAAGAACTATGTTA